>NW_028291817.1:0-34517 GCF_963383615.2 Lipophrys pholis | reverse complement strand
CAATTGTATTTGGGGGAGTAACTATGATAGCTGTTTCTTTAAAATTATTGTTATTTTAAGCTATAAAAACATATATAAAATCAATAAAATATTGGAATTATCATATTCTTATCATTTATAATAACATACATCATATAAAATTATTTTTAAATAATTAAGGTAAAGGAAGGATTTTGTTTTTTATGCTAATAATGACATTACATTGTTTCCTTGAAGTTATGCCATTAATTATATAAGATCAAATTTAGATAAAAATAAAAATTTTTTTAGGACTTTGTCTTCATTCAATATTTTAAAATCTAGGAGTGACTATTATTTCAAAAAAAATTAAATTAGCATAAAATTGATCTTAGCTTATTTGTTAGTCAATATAATACTTCAGTTATCTACATTGTTTATATTTAATAATAACACAGTTAGTAGTTATTAAGGATAAATATCTGCTATTAATTGTGCCACTGTTTTTATATATAGGTATTATCTAAATGCTTATGACTGTAGAACTTGATGAGTTATCCATAATGGTAATAATATTTGCAAGCTCCATATATTTAATTTGATTATATATAGTTGATTTAATGTAGAGAGCACAGCAAGCAAACTAGCAAAAAGAGGAATTAAAATAACCTATAAAAGAAAAAACTAAGTATGATTTTCCCAATAAATATGAACTTATTGATTAGATTAAAATGATGGATCCAGATTAAAAATATGTTGTACTGAATCTCAACAAATGCAATTTTTAAGCTATTTAAGACGATGTTCGTGAAGCATTTAAATAATTTACATTTGTAAGTATTAAAAATTATAAACCTGGTTCATTTGAAGTAATCTTCAATGATAAAAAAATGGCTATAGATTTCATTCGCAACAAATAAAAAAAGAAGATTAAAAATAGACCTTTTTATATTAAATTCGGAAGAAAGAAAAATTGTGATGATTAATGGGTTGGTGTCGGAAAAGCTAAATTTTATCCAAAAAAAAATAAATCATGAATAGTGTTATATCTATTAAAATATAATCAATATAATGATAACTTTGGAAATATACTTCTAAAAGATTAATAATCGTATTACAGTTCTGATGTTTTTAAACTACTAAATTTTTAATTTATAATACTTTACATGGTTCCTAGTTAATCTACTATACCAACTTATTGACATTATTTACCAATCATCAAACTTCTTTAAAATATATCCTAAATTTTCCCTTTTTTCATTACCACTTTATCAATTCTTCGTTATTTTATATGTTTTTTTAATGTGCTTATTTTAATTAAAGAGATGCTTTAATATTATCAATTTTATTTTAATTACTTCCAAAATCAATTTTTTTTTTAATCTAACTCGTCACTAATTTTATTTCTTTTATTGAAGATCCTTCCAAATTATAGAAAGAATTTGCGAATGAGTAATCACCAATAATTGAATTAGGGGAGCAAAAATTTTTAACCCCAGCGCATAAAACAGCATTCGCAGAGTTTAGACAAAAATCTTAAGCGAATGTATAAATTGGAATATTTCTTTATGAGGAAGTAATTTTTAGTGCTCGAAATATATCAAGTGCCGATACTAAATTTCCTCCTTGCGAATTAATTGTACAAAGTATTGCAACAGGTTTGAAATAATATTTCTTATGCAAAAATGAAATAGCTTTATCAGCCATTCTTTTGTAATTTATCCTTTTAATCTGCAAATTAGTATCTGATTAAAAAATCCCATATTAATATGAATTATTTTAAATAGCCTTAGTGTAAACATACAATTTTACCACCTATTATCAATAAGGTTTCAGAAAGTCAATTGGAACCTATTAATGAACCTTGTAAATATACTTCTATTAATATAGACTAAGGAGATTAATAAGAAAAAATTTTGAAAAAAGGATTCAAAGAAGTTTAAAGACAAGTTGAATAATTTTATAATGTTTAGTATATTACTTAATGGGTTGAATAAATTATAGAATAAAAAGTAATATAAATGGTTTAACAGGAAATAATCGATTAACATATTGAATATTTGCCAGTTGAGAAAAAATATATTCATTATCCTAAACAATTAAAAACTGGGATTCAAAAAAAAATGGATACAACTCATAATACACTAAATTAATCGTAAATTTTACATAATTCACCCAAATTTATTCATTAAAAAATTAAATATTAACATCCATAATTACTTAAAATTAATAAAAAACTTAAAGGGGCAGTTGTTATTTAAAATATTGTTAATCATAAAGTATTAACAATTAATGATAAAAAGCTAAGTTTATAATAATGGAAATAGTAAGATAATTATAATCAAATTTGGTATATAAAAAAATAAGGAATAATGTATAAAATATTGAGATCTGATAAATCCTTATTGAAAAATAATGAAAAAGGGGAAGTTTTTATTGATTTGGAGCATAATTAAAGTGGAGAAGGATGGTTAATGTAAATTGTTAATAGTTGCTTTATTAGATTGAGAGGGTAGATTAAAGTTAATTATGCTTTAGGAAGTTAATTGACACTTGATGAAGAAACATAAAATAAAAATCAATTATGGAAATTCCATGGTTTATAATAGATGATTGAATAAGAATGATTTAAAATATAATTTTATATTTATTTGAATAATAAATAATTATTTGTATATTTTACATTAATAATATAATATGTAGAATGTGTATATCAATTAAGCAATCGATATCAAATAAAAAAATATTTTAAATTAGATTGAGAAAATAAAATCCTAATTTAATTTCACATAAGAAGAACTTAATTAAATAAAAGTTTATGGCCATTTGAAACGAAAAACAAAAAATAAATAATAATAAATTTTAAAAACTTAAATTAAATCACCATATCAAAAAGTATAATAATCATAAATAAAATATACAGGCAGTAAAACAAAACCAGCAATTTCATAAAAATGGTTAACAGCTTTCAAAACAAAACCAACTCATATAAAAAAAAATCTTACAAGTTTCTGGAATAAATAAGAATATAAACTAAAACCCAATCTTAAAATCGATAATAGCAGAAATGCATTTGGTGTATGGATGAGTAAACTTGCCTCATAACTATGACAAAATTATTTGAAATCATAACTATTATGAACTTACAAATGATTCAAAATCATCTAATATTTTGATCTCTATCCAAGAATCACATCTTTTTTTGATAAATCTTGCTTACACATTATATTTTACAAATATTTTTTTATTGAAATATGTTATCTTACGATGTACAGCTTATTACGCTTGATCAATACAAACTTTAGGTAAAAATAAAGTTAATCCACATGTACAGAAAGCACCTAGGTAACCTATCATACGAGCTAGAAAGCATGGCCAATAATATTTTAATGTTTGATTGATTTTTTTAATGAATTAAGTGAATATTTTCTATTAAAGATGTCCATCTAATTATATTGGATATTATTAATTGTAGCAATATGACACTCCATTAATAAATTTATATCCAGTCGGTTTAATCTTTATGTTTTAAGATGAATTTACAGATTAATAATCATTCATTATGAATAATCAAACTTCATTATTAGTTAATTTTTTAATGAGATTTTGTTGTTCTTGTTATGTTTTCACAAGTGATTAAAATTCGATACTGTATCTGTCCAATTAACTTTTTTTTTCATTTAAAATGTTATTCAATTCCATCATTTTCTTTTTCCTATTTTATGCTTCAGCTTATACTTTATTTCTTTCCCCCAAAGCTCTCAACATTTATTTTTATATTTTGTAACTGAATCCATCTAATGTTTAAGTTAATGAGCCTACAGTTTCTCCCATAGAAATGACCTAATAATATCATTACTTTTGTTATAAATTACATGGACATGTTTTTTAAGTGATCACTTTATCTATATTTTTAAGCTTATAAAACTCTTATTCGACTTTATTAATCGAATGTTATTGACACTTTTTATTTTTAATTCATTTGAATGATAATAAATTATATATATACTCATGAAATAATAATCAAAAACTATTAAATAACAAATTAATGAACTTCATGATGAACATTTTAAATAATTAAAATATGGTAATGATTAAGTCTATGGACTATTCCAGTTTTAAAATTTATTTTTTAGACAATGTATTAAAGAAGAATTAAATTAGGAGCATTGTAATAAATTAGCAAGTTAAAGATATAATAGATATTTAGGATCACTTTAACAAAAATTGAAAATTTGTGATAGATAAATCTTTGAATATTATAAACTTACGCCTTCTTTAATATCAGATCTTAAGTATTATCATTATAAAAGGCAATGCATGAATTCTATTAAAAAAGAACTTAAATAAATTTTTGATAAAAATAAGTTATTGTGAATATATAGAGTATATATTGTGATGATTTACTTCATAAGTAACTTATGTTTTAGTTAATTTATAGGGCATATAGCATAATGGTAGTGCGAAGGATTTCGGGTCCTTAGACCCAGGTTCGATTCCTGGTATGCTCGATATTTTTCCATTAAAATTATATTATGCTTTTATATTAATAATGAATTAATAATAATAAAAATAGAAAGTAAAAGCAAAACTGTTATAAATTTATAATAATCATTAATACATAGATTATAAAAAGAGAAAATAGGTAATCACCAATTTAAAGATTAAATAAATGCAAACTAATGTATAATTAAATAATTGTATAAAGACATATGTTCAAAATATAGTATAATCTAAAGAAATTATAAAATAAGTTGCAGGAAACTTTACAATAGTTCAAAGATCATTTGATTCTTTGAATTAGTTTTGGAAATAGGAAGAAACTTTTCATTAATAATTATCAAATTTATAAAAATTAGTTATATATAAGTAGAATATTACAAAGTTTTAAATCAAGTTAAAATAATAACTAATCTTAAAAAGTAATTATAAACAATAAAATAAAAATCAGCAAATGAATTTTATATTTATCAAACTACTAAAAAAATAATATAATTACATAAATTAAAAATTTAAGTATTTGAAAATTATAAAATGATAAAATGAATAGTAAACAAAATAATTTTAAATTAATTTAATGATTTTCTAATTTTAGAATTAATTTGTTTAAACTTTAAAAAATCATATTCTGATGTTATTTGGTTAAGCAATAAAAAACCAAATTATATGATATCAGTAAATAAATCAATAAGAAAATTTAACTAAGAAATAATATAATTCAAAAATTTATAAAATAATGTGTTGAAATTATTAAATAATCTATTAAATTAAGATTTATAAAAAAGTAATAAAGTTGCGTAGAAATCGTTTAATTAATGTAAAAATATAGATTTGTGATAACAGATTTATTAATGTTCAATAATTTGTTATAAGATGTTTTAACAAAGATTTAAATATACTTTAAATATTTATGAAAACTTACCAAAAGCATGTTATAAGCAAAGTTAGATAAATTTTATTAAGAACTTAATAAATTTAATCTAATTTTGGGAATATATAAGTTTAATATCATGGATTATGGATTATAAATTATTATGCAAAGAGCTGGCCTATAAAGTTAATAATATTAATAATTGAAATCTGAAGTAATGACATATATGCCAACATTCATAGATCATGTTAAAAATTTAATTTCAGGGTATGTATAAAATGCATACAAATCTGATAAAAATAAATATCATAATAAAAAATTTATTTAAGATTTAATTGAAGAAAATCTTAATTACACTCTTTTTTTGCATAAGATTTATTTGGTAATATTAATAATCAAATTGATATTTTGGGAAGTAAACTTAGAGGTTAACTTTTATTAATTTCATTAGAACAGTTTGTTAGACTGTTGCCTAAAAAATATTATAATTATTTATATAACATAATTAATTATAAGAAATCAACTTATATGCTTTAAAAATGAATAATTTACATAATTGTATGGTTTATCAACAGATACTAAATAAATATGTTGCTAAAAATAGTAATTAATGTTTAAGTAACGAATTTAAAATCAATTTGAAAAAATTTTAAATAAATCCTTTTTAGGAGTGACTTATAAGTTAATTTAAAATGTTCATTAAAAATGATGTAAAATGTATATACAGATGTATTAAGATTTTTGTATACAAAATAATGGATAAATTAAAAGAAATATAAATATGATACGTTTATGTAAATTATTATAAATACAATTGCAGATCAAATTGAATAATATTAACACTATTTTAAAATCCTTTGGCAATTAAACAGATTTGAAAAATTGTTTATAAAATATGGTTAATTATTTTTATGAAAAATTATTACTTATTCTAAACAAAAAATATAAAAAGAAGAAATATAATTGAATTTGATAAAATATTAAATTAAGAAATAATAAATATAATAATGTTTGTAAGTGATAAAAATAAATAAAAAATTATTATAGCTTTTAGCAAATTATCTAATAAAATGAAATAATTAATAATAAAAGATTATAAAATTATTGTAGTAAAGGATTTTTAAAAAAAATTGAAAGTAGATTTATTTGTTTGATTTAAATCTTAACTTCCAAAGTGGAAAATTTAAAATAAACTTTATAAATTTATCAGAAATTAAAAAAATTTTAATAAATTGTTTTAATTAATAAGATTATTATTTGGGATAATTAACAAAAAAAACTTATGTAATACTATAATTTAATAAAAACTAAAAAATAATTGAATGATATTATTATTATATATTAATTAGTTTTATTGAATCATCAAATATAATATATATAATAATAAATAATAAATTAAATTTAATTATGTAGACCAGTATATAAGCACTAATCCTAGTAATAATTCTCTTAGCATACTTAATGACAGCTCACTTAATCTAAGTACTAAAATACATTATCTACATGAATCAGTAGTTTCAATCATTTTAGGAGTGGCTGTGGCCATTATTTGCACATATAGTATATAAATAATAAGTTCGATTAAGATGTAAACCTTTCTAGTGAATTATTTTTCACAGTGGTGCTCCTCCGATCATTTTCGCAGCGGGGTACAATCTACGTAAAGTTTATTTTTTCAGAATTTGGAAGTCATTTCATTTTTTGGTATTGCAGGTACATTACTCAGTTCATTTTTATATCACTTTTTATCTGGATTTTTAATGAGATGCTTGGAGGGCTGACATTCGCATAAGTTTTATTATTAGCAAGTGTGCTATGTGCAACTGATAGTGTAGCAGCATTATCACTTATAAAGCAATAATAATATCCAACTCTAAATGCTGTACTTTTTGGATAAGGTATTGTTAATGATGCAACAGCAATTATTCTATTTAACTCTGTGTAAATAGTATGTAAAAATAGAGTAACGGGGTATTATGGACAACTTTTATTATACTCTTTGATTTCGCATATCTATTTGTTACTAGTATTTCTGTTGGATTGTTGGCTGGCATTGGTCTTACTGTTTTCCTAAAAAAGGTAAATATGAAAAAAAGTCCTGTTAAATAAACTTCATTAATGATATTGACTAGTTATGGAGCATATTTACTCAGTTAAATTCTACAACTATCTGGAATTATTTCTTTATTTATATGTGGGATTGTTATGGGACATTATACATACTTAAATATTTCGCATACATCTAGGCAAGGTACAGGACTTTCGTTTTAAAACTGTTGGATATATTGCGGAAGCTTTTGTTTTTGCATATTTAGGACTCTCAATACTTAAAATATAATTTAATCAATGGTAACCTTTTGTTTATACAATACTTATATTGCCAGTTTTTTTATTTGCTAGATTTTTGGCTGTTTTTATTCTTCCTTTGTTCTATTATATTTGCAGTAAAACTTTTCCTTTAAATATTAAATAATTATTTGTATGCTGGTATTCAGGATTGATAAGAGGTGCTATTGCTTTTGCTTTAAGTTTACAAATCAACACCCAAGCTAAATAAATGTTACAAAGCATAGTCTTATAATTAGTTCTAATAACTTTAGTAATTTGTTCTATATTTTTAGTTCCATTCATTAAGATAATAGGCCTTAAAATAAATAAAAATAAATACCTACAGTTTACTCTAAAATAGTAAAAAAAAAAGATTCGAATGTATAAAATACTGGTTTTAATTTTAAGAAAAATATATTATTCCTATGATAAAAAAATAGGAATAACCTGAATTTAATTATAATTAGGAAATTTAATCAAGACCTAGGAAAATGTCGAAAGGAAATCAGATAGAAGATACAGTCAAATCAGTGAAAAAATTTTAAGGAAGTCCTTGATTGTTTATATTATTATGGATATTAGGAAAAGAAAACATATTAGAAAATATTATAGATTTTAATAGAAAAAGTCAAAAATTCTATTATTGAAATTAATCATTAGTTGATGGCCAGTTATTTCTCAAAAAGGAAAAATATTTTAATATAAAATGAATAAACTATTGCACAAAATCTTATTTAAAAAATATGTAAAATAAAATAAAATTATCTTTAATGGAAAAAAAAATCAATAAAGAATAATAAAAAGCCAGATAACTGTGTAATTTAAGAAAAGTTTTATAATTTTGTAAAAAAGCAAGCCCTTCATTTTTATACAATTTTTTTCCAAATATTTATAAAAACTGAAAATGCTTCAGAATAGTTAAAATTTAATTTTAAAAAATGCGACCAATAAAAAATTACTTATATTAAAAGCTGTCAAAATAATAATAAGAAAAAGATAAAATAATTCAATAAATGTATAAAGAATGAAATTCAAATTATGGGATAATTAGTTGGTAAATATTAAAAAACATAAATTAAAAAATTGGATAATCATCACTTGCAATAGATTAGATTTTCTAAAATAAACTAATTAAAAAGGCGCAAGAACAGACTCAAGGTTATTTTAAAATTAATAAAAATATCATTTATAGTAAGAGATAAAAATAAATGAAGAAGTTATTTTAATAAAGTATCTAATAAATGAATATATCAGATTAAATACTTTAATAATTGATTAGTAAAATTACTAAAATATTAAAATTCAATTATGAAAATAAAGAGAAAAATAAAAATAAATAGCTATTTTAATTCCCAAATCATCAATACCAGTAAGAAATATAAATCGATTAATAAGTAGATCTTCAAACACGAGACCCAAAACAAGTATATAAATATAAAAATAAATAGTAAATACCTAATTCAAAAAATTATCAAGTAAATTTAAAGAATTCGATTAATATTTTAAAAATTGAAAGTCTAATGTTAATAAAAAGGATTGAATATGATGAGATAATATAATATGAGAATCAACACAATTAGCAGATTAAATAACTAAATAGAATAATAATAAATAGATGATATAAAACTAAAACAGATATTAAATAATTGATTATTGATCAATTAATACTTTATAAAACTTTTTTCGCTTATAATGTTGCGATATTTTTCTTTTTTTTTAAAGCTTACGTTCTCTTCAATTAATAACTTAATAGATTGTTTATGATCAGCTAAACTAACACTTAATTTATTTCTTTAAATCATTAATTTCTATAATATTGCACCAATTTAACTTCCTTCTATACAATTTTATCTTATTCTTATATTTTACTCTCTTTCTCTCTAAATCATTTAAATTAATTTTATTTTTCTTTATTTTGCTTGCTCTATGCTATAACAAATATGCTAAAATGATTTATTTGTATTTTATTTTTTATAATTATTTGATACTTTCTTCCAAATTATGAATGCCTGCCCTAAACCTTTTTTAATATTTTATGATAAACTTTTTAAAGCTGTAACAGAGGCGACACAATGCTTATATATTAATTATTAATTAATTGCATGACAGTTATTATCTTTTATTAAAGTTTTAGTTAATTGAGTTCGTCATTAATTTTTTAGATTAATTAAATTATCTAAATTTTTATTGTAATTATTCTCTACTCAAACTTTTCAGATATTATTTAAATTTTTCATCACCTTTTTTCCATTTCAAAAAATGTCTTCTTGGTCCACTTATTAATTTCTACAATTTTAATAATACTCTCTTAGCATATTTTCTTTCCTATCTATAAAATTGCCATGTATGCCAACATTTCAATAAAAATATTCTTTATTAACTATAATTTTTAATATGCTTAATTGCTTTTTATATAAGTTTAAAATCCATTTAACTAAATTTATTTATCCATTAAGTAATTTCCTATGGATCTATATTTTCATTCAGAAGTATAGAAATATTTTAATTATAGAAATTCTTCTTTTTTTTTAGAGATCTATCAATTTAGCTTTGAATATATAATTAATTTGAGTATCTAATTATATTTATTTTATTAAATGCTTTTTATATCTTAATTTTATATATTTTATTGAGTATCGTTATTAGATAAAGTTTTGTTTATTAAGTTGTTGCTTTCCATTTATAAAAAGCTCTTATTTTATATCTCATTATTTTTTAAGTAGCTCTTTGGTAATGCTTTGAAAATGTATATAATTTTTTATTTTATTTTAAAATTTATTAATTTTATTATATTCTTTTATTTTATAAAATCCTTTAAATAGTTATAAACGAATTAAATTATTAAATATATAAGATTTTTTATATATTTTATCTTTTATTTATTTGAACCGGTTAATTATTAAAGAAAAATATTTATGAATAATTCTTTTATTTTATTTTTTTTTGATGTTAAAAGCAGAATTAGTTCATTGCTAATTTTAAATTTTTATGATATTAAAATTCATAAATACACAATTTCTTCAATTTAATTTAATTTTTATTTTGAACAATATATTTATTTCTTTTTTCTTTTGCTAGTTTTTGTAAAATATTTAAATAAGATAAAGTATTTTGAAAGAAATTTTTAATAATTGTAAGATTATTTAACTTTTAAATAATCTTAAACTACTTTTTTTAATTAAATTCTACTTTGCTAATTCATAATATTTATATATTATTATTATAATTTTAAATTTTTGCTAAAATTTTATCTTATCTATTTTTTCCAGAAATAAAATAAATGAATTACTTTTTTAATATTTTATCTGTTAATTATTTTATTAATTCTAATTTAAATTTTTAAAACATTCTTTTTTAATTATTGTAACATCTTATTTTGCAAATAGCTTCATGGTAGAATCTTCTTTTATATTTTTTAATTAAAAATTTTAAATAATTAATATTGTATATTTAACTTCTCCAAAATAAAAAGACATTTTTTTTAATTTTCAAATTATGGAATTTATTTAAATATATACTTAAATTTTAAATTAATATTTAAACTTTTTAACATTAATTGCTAAAATTATTCTATGCTTCTTATTTTTTTAATACTTTTAATTATAAATTAAGTTATGCTTCTTTATAATTCTTTTTTTTTTTTTATTTTATTGCATTACATTTTATAACTACATTTTTAAATTAATTTTATTAATCTATTAATTGCTTTTTCTTAAATGATAGAAATAATTTTTTAAAACCATGCCTTTAAAGCATTTTTATAATTATATTTTTAAGAATATTTAATCTAAGTTCTTTTATTTTTAATTTTTTATTTATCATTCGTAAAGTATTTATAAATAAATAAGCTTTTTTTTCAATTACTCTTTGCTATTTATTGTTACTAAATAATTTCTATTGCTAAAAGTAATTTTATAGCTTTTATCGTTTAATTTATTTAAACTCATCTATAAATTAATTATTTTATGTTATTTAATTTCTTTTATTCTAATTTTTAATTTTCCAAATTTTAATTTCATTAGATAATTTATAGATTTCTTTTAATTAAATATATGTTTGCATGCTTATAAATAATTTATTAGAAAGAATAAATTTATATCGATTTTAAATACTGCATAAAATTCTCATAGTTAATTTATTTTTGAAAAATATTTTTTTAAGAGACTGAAAGTATTTATTTGTAATTTTTAATTTTTCTATTTATCTTTTTATATTTATTTTATAATCGTCATTTTAATATTTTAAATATTATACATTAAATTATTTCAATTTTAAAAAACTCATTCGTTTATTATAATTTAAAGCAATTTTTAAACTTATTTTAAATTTTTGCTCTTTATTAATATTTTTTAATCTTAATACTAAATAATTACTAAATAAAGATTTTTTATAATTAAACTTCTTATATTCGATAAATATATGTATTGCTTTACATGCCAATATTTCCAAACAGCTAATTTGATCTCTATAACTTTTTTTAATTTTTTAATTTTTAATTTTAACTTATTAAATCTCATTATCCACACTTGATAATATTTAATGCATTTTTTTTCTTTAATTTTAAGTTGCAGCTAAATGAAATTTATTCAATACTTGCTATAATAACTTTATTAATTTAGTTTTGAATAATAAATAAAGTTTCCTTTGCTTATATGAATTAGTTAAATACATATTCTTCCATTTTGAATAAAAATGATTAACGTATTTCATTGAAAATCTTTTCAAAATGCAATAAAGTTTAATTTTTATTTTTTGATTCATTGTCTAATCGAAATTTCTATTTAATTCTAAAATTAAAAAATATTATTTTTTATTTTGAGCTGATATTAGCTATAATTTATTATTTGCCACGACTTTAACATTATTCTTGTATCTCATAAAATATCTTTTTAATTTTAATTTTTATATTTTATCAAATAAAACCATAATAAATCTTGATCTCCTTTTTATAAAATTTATATAATTGATAAATTTTAATCTTGTTTTGTTCATTTATATTAATTTATCATTTACATGTCTTATTTAGTCACTTTAACTCTATTTCCATTTTTTAAAATATTACATTACTTTTTTTAATTCTTTAATTTATTTCTTTTTAAGGGTTATAAACTATTCATATTTTATTTTATTTTTTATGTTAAACCATCTTATAAAATATTCCTTAAAGTTTGTTTTTATATTTATTTTACTAATATTTTCAAATATTTATTAAGTTTTTTTATTTTTATTAGCATTTCTCTTCCACAATTTTAAAGCAAATAAATATTTTTTATTTAAATAATAATAAAAAATCCTTTTTATTATTCTCATCTAAATATTATTTAATAATATTTTATTTTTAATATAGTTATTCAAATTTTTAAATTTATCAAATAAATTTTTTTTCAAATTAATTTAATTTTTTTTTTTATAAATGCTAAAAAATATTTTATTTTGCTTATATGTATTAAACGAATTTGTAAACCATTTTGTAAAATAATGATTTATTGTTCTATTATTATAATGAATGAAAATTCTTATTGTATTTTTTAAAATCAATTAATAATTTTTTTGAATTATTTTATTTTTATAAATACTAAAAAAATATCTAGAATTAAATTTATTCTTTTTTAATTCCAAAATATGCAATAAATTAAATGCAAAAATTCTTTTATTAAAGTTAAAAATTTTTTTATATTATTAACTAAATTTCTAAAGTTTTTATTTTTTACTCTAAAGTTTTTATATCTACTAAAAAAATTAACTTTTTATTTAAGTACTTTATATGTATGAGCTTTACAATTTAATACATTTTTATCTTAAAATTTATATATTAGTTAACATTTATATTGTCAATATCTTATTCTATTACATTTAATTAGCGGTTTAATTTAATTTCTTGATGATATATTCATATTCTACCAATAATTTATTATAATTTTATTTCAAAGTTGGTAATTGTTAAACAAAATGTCTTTTTAGTGTTTTCATATTAGATTACTTCTATTCAAGATTCAAATCTTATTAAAAAATTAGATTTTATTCATTTTTATATTTATCCTTTTAATTTATTTGCAATTTAAGTTTTACTATAGAATCTTTAATTTAGTTAATCTAATTTAATAGTTTAGATTATTAATTTTTCAATTCATGATACTTATTAATCAATTTTTTATTTTTCTATTTTTTTATGAATAATTCCTCCCTTAGAACTTTTTCCTTTATTTATATATTTTATCTAAATTCATATTTACTAAGATCACTCATTCAAATATTTAAATATTTAAATATAATAAAAAAACTTTTTTTTCAAATTTATAATTAATCATATCATATCAATAATATTCTATCTACTTTTGTATATTCATATTAAATAAGATTTGAATATTTAAAGTTAATAATTTATGGATTTTTTAATCTTTTTAATTTCATATTTAATTTTAATTTATCAAAGGAAATTTATTTCAAAAAAATAATTTTTCTAGATATTTAAGAAAGTCTTTTATTTTGACTTTTTTTTGTATAAATTTTATTTTGGAATTATTTGAATATTTATTTCATCAATTTTTATGTAATCTTATTATTTTAATATTTAAGTACTTTTTTTTAATGATTTTATAATTACTTCAAAAAATATTTATTTAATTTGAGTTTATTTTTTTTAAATATTTTACTTAAATAAAATTAAAATATTTAAATCTTAAAATTTATATTTCTATATGAGGTATTGATATTTTCTACTTTATTAAATAAATCTTTCTATTTAGTTATACTATTAATATTTTTATGTTAATTTATTTATTAATTAAATTCCTTTATGTATCCTTTATTATATTATTTATACCAAGATTATTAATAGTCTAGAAATTATTTATTAGTGTACTTTTATTTATATTTATATTAATCTTTGGAGCATTATTTTTATTGCAATTAAGTTGAAAATAAAGCAATATTTTATTTATGTTTATGCGCCTAAATTTATTAAAAGTACTAACTTTAATATTTAACTTATTAAATAAATCCATTAATCACAATTTGCTAATTTAATTAAATTTTTTATTATGTATCTGATTAAACATACTATTTTATAAATAACGTAGAATATAAAGATATTTAATTTAAAATTAATATCTATTTAATCAAATGACTTACTATAAACTTAATAAATTATTTATTCTCCCAAAATATTGGAAATTAATATTTATTTGATTTCAAATTTCTAAATTATTAACAAATTACATATTCCATATATTATTAGTCAATAAAAAGACGTTAACAATTTACAGTTTAATTTAAATTATTAATGATATTTTTCATTAATGTTTTATTCTCTTTTAAATATTTAAATATTAGTTAATTTGAAATTATCGATAAAATAATAGATTTGTTTTTATAATTGTATATTTTCAATTATTCGTATATTTAATATAAAACTTTATTTGCATTATTCAAAGAGGATTATATTTTAAATACTTATTTTAGGATTTCAATAATATATTAGATTTTTTAAATTGTTTGTTCATTTTTAATTTTTTTGTTCATGTTGTGTCTTAATTCTAATTTTATCAATACTGCAAGTGAAAATATTTAAATAAATTAAAATTAAAAATTATATTTCTATTGTTTATTTTTTTTCATTCACTTCTAATTAATATTAATTTAAAACAATTAAATAATTTTAAATAATTATATATTAATATTTAATTAATAATTAATTACTGAGAAAAAATATTTAATTATTAATCTCTAAAGTTATGTTCCTCGACATAATTATTATTATATTTTTTTATAGAATATTTAATATCACCTAATTTAATATCATTTTTTATAATATAAATTTATGTATTTACTTCAATCTTATTTAAAATTACTAATTTGCACATATAATACTTCAATATTAATCGATTTTCAAGTAAATAAATATAATTTTATATATAAACTTAATAATATTTGGCATATAATATTTAATTGATTTTTTTTTATTATAAAATCTTATTAAGTTTTTTTATTTAATTGTTAATAAGTTTTGTTTAAATATTTTATTTATCTAATTATTTGTTAGTAGTATATTTAATATTTTTATTATAAAAATTATATAAAAATTTTACTACTATCATCAGTGAGATTTTATATATTTAAAAGATAGTCATAGTAATAACATAGTGAAATAAATGTATCTTTTATTTTAAATTTATTTTAATGATATACTTACGCATTTATAACAAAATTAGCTGCAAAAAAAAATTATTTATTTTGCTAATGTATTGTTTTTATCTATTCAATGATTAAAACAATGAAGAGTAAAAATTTCATTTTTTAAATAATCATAAATAAAGTTTTTTATCAATTACATACATAGTAAATTATATATTCAAAAAAATTAATTGAATAAAAAAAGTTATTTACAATACTAGAGGAATAAGACAATCATCTATAAACTATTATTAAGACATTTCATAAATGTATAAATAATGAAGAAAACAATAGTACTTTATTTTTCTTGTTCAACATATATAGAATATTAGTTTTTAATGAAGTAAAAAAGACTTTAAGATAGTAAAGAACGCACATCAGTTTGTACAATCTATCCTTGTTATTATATAATAAATTTTAAATTATAATAGAATATACATTATAGAATAATAATGGATCATTTTTATTTATATTTTTCATAAATCTACATGTAATATTTAATGATAATTTTACTGTATATGAATAAAATGGTGACAAATTGTATTTCTTCTTAGCTAGTATGTGAATAAAATTGTTATATTGTATTTTGATGAAATTCTTCATTGAAATATACATTCTTAGCAATTTGGCAATATAGGGGTATTAACTTAACATATAAATTTTAACTTTTAGATAAACGCAACATATTGAAAGCAGGTTTGAAAATATTTTTTTGTACTTCACCAAGTTAAAGCTAATTAAATATTTTTTAAAATATTTAGGGTTCTGTCCTATGATATTAAGGTTTTTAAAAAAGAGTCTATTTAAATAGGACTAGTTAAGTCTTATATACTTATTGGAGCGTATTAGAGTAATACGTTTAATAAGTAGTTACTTACTAGTCTTTTCGAGGTCTTCCTGTTCCCTTGTACTTAATCTTCCCTTTTTTATTGCCTTTTTTTTCATCGTTGTTTATTTTTACCATTTGATTATTAATATTATTAAGAAAGAAAATTTGTAATTCTATCATATCATTATACGATTATAGTTTATATAAATTATTTATTAATAGAATAAAGATACTATTCATCAAAATAAAAGATTTTTGCAATTTATATTTTTCATCAGTAGCATATAATTATAATTATCAAATTATATTTTTTAAATTTATAACTGAATGTATAATAAAGAATACTTAAACCAAAGACTATCCTCTTTATAAATAATTCTGTAAAAAGCAATTAAATAATTATCAAATGATGGGATGATACATACATTATCCCAAAATAATACATCATTGTCACATGTCTCTTCTTTTATTATTTAATCTATTGAAAATATATTAATGAATCAACAAGAAAAGATTATTTGCTCAATGGTTGATAAGATAAATAAGTATAAATAAATATAGGATAAGACAATGTCAGTTATGGCAGAATTTCAATAAAAAAATAAATTTTTTGAGAAATAGTTATTTGATCAAGCTGATTTAATTAGGAAATTGGAAAGTGATAATGTTAAATTAAAGAAATCTTTTGCTTAATAAGAACTCGCTAATAAATCTTTAAGGCAGAAATGTGATAATTGGTAATAGGAAATTTAATTTAAAAGTAAAACAAACTTATAAATATAAAATGTATTAAAAAAAACCAATATTAAAGTAAAAAATCTATAAGAGTAAAATAATTAACTTAAATTAAATATTTTTTAAAAGTAGAAAAAGAATGAATAATTTGGTAATATTCTTTTGAAATAGAAAAAAAGTAATCAAGATATATTAAGATCATATACTGATTATTAAAATAAATATCAGGAAATATATAAATAGCTTCAAAGCAAAAACAGTTAATTAGATTAAATTAAAAAATAAAGTTTTAAATTGACATTAGATTATTAAAAAGTAAAGAAATAAAGAGAATAAATATTAAAATAAAAAAATAATATTGAAATTAGTTGTAAATATTAAAGAAAATAGTTAATAGATCAATTATAAAAAATATAAAATAAAAAAAATTAGTTTTAAAGAAACAATCGGAAATTATAAAAGTAAAATAAGAATTACGAAAATGAAAGATAATCATTTGTATCTTAAATAGAAACAAAAATTACTCAATAACTTTTATATAAAAAAAAGTAAAGGGATATTTAATTATAAAGAAAATTTTAATAATAAAAGAAATTATCAATATAATTGGAGAAAAAAAATCAGTTACTTTAAAAAAATATATAGAAATAAAATCATTAAAATAAATAGTTAACTAATCATATAAAAAAAATGAATTAATAAAATTATAATAAAAAAGACTAGATAAATAAACTTACAAAATAATTATAAATTCTGAATTTCAAATATAGATAATCAGAACGTTAAAAACCTTATCAATTTTAAGCAAAAAATTATAGAAGATAATAAAATGATTATAAATCAAATAATGAAAAAGAATATTTTAATTTAAAGCAATAAATTTTAGGTTTGAAATAGATAATAATTAAATAACAATCTTAAAAAATAGTTTTGCAAAAGTAAATATCATCAAAATAGAGATAATTTTAAATATTAAATGTAAAATATTCAATATTCTAAAAAAATAAGGAAGAAATGAATAAAATTTGTTAATAAATAAAAAAAATGACAATATAAAATAATAAGCAAAAAGATGAGAATATATCTTTAAACAAGATAATCTAATCTAATAAATATTAAATATATTAATTAAAATATTCACTTTAATTTAAATTAAAGTAATTGTAGTACAAACACTAAATATAAATAAAAAATAAGCATTAAATGGATTACCTTAAATAATAAAATTAAAATTTCAAATCAAAAATTTATTATATATAAAATTAAATTTAATGTTATAAGCATAAACTAAATTAATTTGAATAAATTTATGAACATAATATGCACATTTTATAATAAAAATTTCAAAAAAAAACATACCAATTTTAATAATTGATGTAATAATACATATTTTATAAAAAAGGGTTTGAAGTTAATGAAGAAAAAAATAAATAATTGGAAAAATCCAATAATTCAAAAAATAATCAAATTTAAGATTTTTCTATACATTAAAAATAAATAAATTATAGACATAATTAATAAAAAAGTAAAATCATATCTTAGAATAAAATTAAATATAAAAAATGCTCAAATAAATTAAATATTTAAGTTAAACGTATTCAATAATTTAAAAATTAATTAAAGTTATTGAATGAAGCATTTAAATTCCAATTTAAATAAATTAAAAAGCAAAACCTTTAAACAATTTAAAAAATATCAAATAAAAGTAATAATATAATTTAAAAGTAGATTCTCCAAAGCAATAAATAAAACCATTACTTAAAATAGTAATTCATATAATAATATTAAAAATGTAGAAAAAATTATTAAACTTAATTTAAATAATAATTAACAAGTCTATAAAGTAAATACCATCATAAAATAGACATTCTCCAATAATAAATGTAAAACCAGCAATACTTTATCCATAAACTAAAATCAGATTTATTACAAATGAAATAAAAATAGCAATAGGCATTTTACTTATAAAAAATAAGATCCCGTAAAAAGAAGAATCCATTACTAGGAAATCAAGTCTAGCATTAGATATAAGATATATAAAGCACTTTATAAAATATAATATAGAAGAAACTAAAAAGTAAGCATTGAATTTCAATCATTATAATTTTTTATATTATTCTTCCAATTGCTAAATCTTTTTATATCCAAAGTATCCTCTTATAGATATCCATTTCAGTGAATATTTTAAAATGGTTTAATGTTTAAAAATCCACCAATAAAAATTAGCAATAATAATAATTTCAAATATGGTATCAGCAACAATAATCAAAATAATGGAGACGACTAGAGAGATTACTTAATTGACCATTCTTAGTAACCAGATGCCTATTAAGCCACATAGTAATGCAATTATTATATATATGAATCTGAATATTATATGAAAGTTTCTTAATATTACTATTAGAAAACCAATTAGGTAGCCTGCCACCCAATAACACACAAGTGTTCCAATAGATATTAAAAATACGAAAATACCTTGTTGATTTTATATTGCATTTATTAAAGCATTTTGAATAATGCATAAAATGGATAGATTTGTGGCATAGATTAATACAGATAAGTATGATAATTTTTATTCATTGAAGATTATATTGTAAATAGGATGAATTAATTTAAAGTTTAATTAAATTTAGTGAATTTATTGTTACTAATTATTTACTTATTATTCATCTATTTTATTATATGTCTTAGTCGCAAATAAAATTATAGTAGCAATTAATATTAAACTAAGAATAATAATAATCTGAAAGAAACCAACATTCCCAAATATTACTTAAACTCTGAAATTTTTTAATGGATCTTTTACAACGTGAGGGATATAAGTAGAATTTAAATATATTTGAAAAGTTTAGTTAATTTGTATTAATTCGTTAAATGTTAATCTGCATGTAATTTGCTGTCTATTTATAAAAGTAAGTGTTGAAACTGTTAATTTAGCAATATTAGTATTTATGCATTCGTAATTATAAAAAGATGAATTAAAAGGATAATAATATCTTAAAGGAATAATTAGATCAATTATTGTCGATTGAGGAATTTGCTGATTTGAAGTAATATATGCATTTGGCAATATAATTACTTATATATAGCTTTCTTTTTTAATTATTGAATTAAAACTGAAAATGGTTGGTTGATTACTATTTAATGATAAAATTTTTTCAATAATTGCAGAAATACTTGAATACTCCAAATTTATATTATATAGTATTTTTAACATTTTAATCGGATTAGTCCCAATCTCTTATAATCTTTGTCTAATTTAATTGGATTGTTATTGAAGTGTCGAATAAATTACTAATTAGTCTTATGTCAAGATTGATACATTATAGTTCATAGTAGGTAAATTTGATTCTGAGTATTGGCAAAGAGAACCTTTGAATTATTGTTTACATTGACATATTCCATTAATGCAATAACTGCTATGTGAGCAATATGAACAGATAACATTATATTAAAGAGTATTACCCCCATAAGCTGTATAAACTGATAATTACTATTTGATTGAACAAGCTGCCTCTTTAAATATCAGTATAATTAAAAACATAATAAATTTGTATTATTAAATTATAAATATGTATTATTATATTATAATCATTATTTTTTACTTCTTAAATTCTATCTTAATTATTATTTAAAAATGAATGTGCAAATACTTAAATGATCAGTTTAGTGAATATATCAATAAAGAGTTTTCAAGTAGATAGAATCAAATAAGATGTAGATTTAAATTAATTAGATTAATTGCTTAATATTTTTGTAAAAGTCACAAGCAACTTACCTAAGATTATCAGTTAAAAGTTGTCTAAATTTGCATTAACGGTAATAATAATAATAATAATGAATAATAAATAATAAATAGTAAATAATAAATAATAAATAATAAATAAGACCAAGTTTTCATCTCCTTTTGTACTTTTGTACTTTGGTGATTTAGTTTTGGATTCTTCTTTTTGTTTGTTGTAGGTTGTTTTATTAGAAAATTATTATTACAAATAAGAAAAGATATTTTATTTTTAATTTAAAAAGATATCCTTTGCCAATATCTCATATACATAATTGAAAATTAAATTAACGAATTTATATATTAATTTGGTGGCCTTGACTGAATATACCCTAAAGCTATGGCTCAACAAGTAGGAAGAGCATGAATTAGGACTTCCATACTGGGAAACCAGTGGTTGGGGACATGATTATTATTATTATATTAATTTAAATATTTTATAACATTATGATAATATATTAAATGTATACTTTTAATATTTAAATATAAAATATGGAATTATAAAATATACAATATCTATCTAATTTATAAATAAGATGTTTTTATTATTAAGAATTTATTTATCATAAAATTAATAAAACTATAAAAATGATAAGAAAATTAATTAATAATTGTTAATTAAAATATCTATTAGTATGATAATTTATATATAAAAAAAAAATTTTTTGAAAATTCAAAATTCAAAATTCAAAATTAAATTTTTTTTGATTGAATATTTTTTTTATGGAATATGTGTTTTTTTCCTTAAACTCTTAAACCATTTATATTCCACAAAAAAAAATATTCAATAAAAAAATATTCAATAAAAAAAAATTTTTTTTTTATACATAAAATGGATAGATTTGTGGCATATACAGATAAGTATTATATATTGTAAATAGGATGAATTAATTTAAAGTTTAAATTTAGTGAATTTATTGTTACTAATTATTTATTTATTATTCATCTATTTTATTATACCAACATTCCCAAATATTACTTAAACTATGTAATTTATAATAGATCTTTTACAATGTGAGGGATATAAGTAGAATTTAAAATATATTTGAAAGCTTTAGTTAATTTATATTAATTCATTAAATGTTAATCTGTATGTAATTTTTTGCTATTTATATAAGAATAGTTGAACTCCAAATTTATATTATAGAAGCATTTTAACCGGATTAATTTTTAATAGATTGTTACTATCGTGAATAAATTACTAATTAATTTTATGTCAAGATTAATACATTATAGTTTATAGTAGGTAAATTTGATTTTGAGTATTGCATAGAGAACTTTGAATTATTCTTTACATTAGCATAGTCCATTAATGTAATAACTGCTATGTGAACAATATGAACAAATAATATTATATTAAAGAGTATTACCCTCATAAGCCGAAATAAACTATTTGATTGAGCAACCTTCTTTTTAAATATTAGTATAAGTAAAAACATAATAATAATAATAAATATGTATTATTATATTATAATCATTATTTTTTACTTCTTAAATTCTATCTTAATATCCTTGACAAATTAAGTTAAATTTCCTTTTTCAATTATAATTATCTAATCTAGCCAGGCTTCAACTTCCCAATCTTATAAGGACCATACTTAACCCTAATCAATCTATTGACCTGCAATTGGCACTTTCTCATAATCTATCTAATAACTCTATACTCTTCAAAGGTCTATATAAAAAACCATGAATTTTTAGTCATTGCCCTTTCAAGTGTTACTCTCAATCCTGATTATTTCAAGTATATTAATTTCTATTATGTTATTCGACCGAAAACACGGACTCTATACACATGTGCCATGTGTTTAATTGATTATAATACAGATTAATTGTCAGTTAATAGGACTAATCCTTAACTAGAGTAATCTAATCTACCATGTAATAAAACACCTTAGATAATATTATTTTTAAATTGTATAAATGAATGTAAGGAAGGTCTATTTAAATTGAGTTTATCATATTTGTCAAAGATTGTTCCTTTAGGTTTATATATCATCCATAATTTAGTATTTTATTAATAATATCGACTTATTTACTTTGTTGCTTTTATCATTGTTATTTTTTAATCTTATTTAATCATTAGATCTTATGTCATAGGTTTATTATTTACTAATATTAATCCTCTTTAAATAAAATTTAAAGCTTTTTTTTTAGAGCAAAGTCCTCTTTCCTTCATTATAAGAGATAATAATTTCTGATCTTTATTTAGATATTAATCTATATACTTTACTATTTATGTATTTCTTTCAAGAGGGGCCAATAAAGGTTTTAACCTTTTATTATTTTAGAATGTTTTTTTAACTAATTTGCTAAATTGATAGTTAATTAAAATCATAAATATACATAATCATTCCCAAATATTATTAAAACTCTGTAATTTCTTCATAAATCAATTATAACGTGAGGGAAATAAGTACTATTTATGCTTTTCTTAGACTGGCAGGTAATATTTTTGAACAAATTTCTAAATAAATTAAAAACATAAAATATTAATATTGATAGTTATATATTATTTATTATTATTATTTAAAAATGAATGTGCATAGTGCAGTACTTAAATGATCAGTTTAGTGAATATATCAAATAAAAGAGTTTTCAAGTAGATAGAATCAAATAAAATTTAGATTTAGATTAATTGGAAAGTTTAGATTTAGATTAAATATCAAAGCAACCAAGAGTAATATAATTATGGGCAAATTACTTAACCAATCTCAATTTACATATTAAAAGTGTTAAATCCTTTGATATTAGTATTAAAATAAAAATTTATTAAGTTAGTCAGATAATTTTAGATTATCTGAACTTTTGCTAAATTCGAATCAAAAAACTGAATTAATCTAAATAAAGCTAAATCTAGGACTTTTAAAGCAATATTTATAGAATTGCAGATTAGATCAAACTAAATAAAATAAGAATAAAAAAATGTAAATAATATTGTTAGACATTTAAAAACTACGATAATGTGTTTATTTGCTTCTGCTAAAAGAAGTTCATAGGGTAGTAATACTTATAATTACACTTTAAGGATAAGCATCCAATTCAGTATAAATTAAGAGAGAGTAAAAGGGAGAAGAATATATAATAAAAATTGGGGAAATTGACTTTAAACAATGATTATAAAAACATTATTAAAATATTATTCAGGTAGAAGAAATAATATAAATAAATACTTAATTCTATAAATTCTATTTAGAGTAACTCACTGATGAATTATTCAATAGACATGAAGTAATTAAATACATAGTAAATAAATTCATAGTAGTAAGTAAATGCATAATAGTAAGTAAATAAAGCATAAGTAAATAGAACACAAGTAAATAAAACACAAGTAAATAAAACATAAATAAATAAAACATAAGAAAGTAAAACATAATTTTTGAATAAGAGTATCATTCCTAAGACTAAACAAAGTAGTATTAAATTTCTTTAATCTAAGAAAGTATAAGTTAGTAATAAGCAATCTGTTTAAAGTTCTTAAAGTAGAGATAAGTAATTTGCTAATTTGAGGAAGCATATTCCTAGATTGTAATATTCAAAAGATTAGAATGCTTTTTTGAAATAAAATAATATTTAAACTATTCAATAAAAGAATTAGGAATATTAATAATAATAGAATTAATTTGTGAGTATTAATTTAAAATAATAATTATAGAAAAAGTATAAATAATAGAAATAAAAATAGTTATTAACATTAAGAAATTAAATGATAGAAAAAGAATAAAAAATAAAGCAATAAAAAGAGTAAATTATAAAATTTAACTAAAAAAAAATTTAAAATTATAAAAATTCGTATTAAAGTGCTTTAAATAAGAAAGAGGAGAAAATATTATTATTACAAAAATAATTAAAGCAAATCAAATAAATTTAATAAGTTTATAAACTCAATTTATAAAAGCAGAAGATTTAAGATTAAAAATAATATCAAAGGAAATAGTAAGAAAGGAAAAAGGAGCAAATAAGGAAAAAGGAATAATTATAAAGACAGAAATTAGAGTAAGAAAAGAAAAAGTAAAAAGAAAAAGAATTGAAGAGAAAAGAATAATAATTAAAGAAGAAGAGAATATAATAATAATAATAATTAAAAAGAATATAATAATAAAAAATAAAGGAAAAATAATAAAGATAAAGAATATAGAAATAATAAAGATAAAGAATATAGAAATAATAAAGATAAAGAATATAGAAATAATAAAGATAAAGAATATAATAATAATAAAGATAAAGAATATAATAATAATTAAAAAGAAAATAATAATAAGATAAAATAAGAATTTAATAAGAATAATAATAAAATAGAAAAAAAGAATAATAATAAAAGAAAAAGAAGTAATAATTTTAATTAAAAGATATAGAGCAAACTCAATCAATTCATATGAAAAACTAAATAAATGAAAATTAAAAAAATGAAGATTAATTATTATGTCCTACCAAAATTCAAAAAAAAATAATGTAATCAAAATTATCAAGAAGTGTAATAAAACATGATTAATTTAAATCAGTATGCATGCTGAAAAGTGTCTTATTTAAAAATAGAAAGGGGTTAAGTAAAATTAGGGCTTCTTTTATTGGTGATAAATAAATCAATGAATATATTAACGTTGTTGTTGATATAAATTTAATGTGTAAAAAGCATTTGAAATTTAGTTATTAGTAAGTATTACAGATATATGATATAGAGGAATTAAGGAATTTAAAAAGGAAAACATAATAAAAATTAAAGATAAATTAGAAGCAAGCTGGTGAGGTTAAGAAAAAATTAATACAGATTTATTTGGATAATTAATAATAAGATGAAGGAAATAATATATTATAATTGAAATAAATGTAGTAAAATGATAAGAGTATATAAGGCTAATCAAAATAGAAATAGAAATAAATTGAAAAATAAGAATAAAAAGAATAAAAAAAGTAAGATTTAATTTAAAAATAAAAGTAAGATTAAATTTAAAAATAAAAGTAAGATTAAATTTAAAAATTAAAGGAAAAAGAAAAAGAATAGTAAAAGTAAAAATAAAAATAAAAGTAAATGCAAAAGTAAAAGTAAAAATAAAAGTAAAAGCAAAAGTAATAGTAAAAATAAAAGTAAAACTAAAGAAAAAAAAAATAACTTTAAAAATAAAAATAACTTTAAAGATAAAAATAACTTTAAAGATAAAAATAACTTTAAAGATAAAAATAACTTTAAAGATAAAAATAACTTTAAAAGTAAAAATAAAAACAAAAACAAAAACAAAAACAAAAACAAATAATAAAATAAAATTAGAAATAAATAATTATTTAAAAGGAAAAATCTAAAGATAAAAAAAATATAGTTAAATTTGTTTAATCATAACTTAATCAATCAATAAATTTATAATAAGAATTAAAATAATAAAAAGTATAAGCTAAAAATAAATATATAAATGAATAAAATTTAAATTATAGTGATACTCTTGAATAATTTAATAATAATAAAGAAACAAATAAAGGAAAATAAAATCTAAGTAATTCTTTATAAATATCTAATATGTCATTATAAGTATCAAATTATAGCATTTAAAAGAAAATTTAAAATAAATATCTAAGTAAAATTAATCAAAAAAATCCATCAATTGCTCAAATTCCTTTATTGTAGTCAATTAACATAGATTAAGATTTATTATCAAAAGTAAAAGTCTAAACTAAAATTAAATAATAATAATATTAAGACGATTTTGAAGACTTTGAATGATATTAATATAAATATTCAAATGAATTATTTATGTTCAAATGCAATTGAATAGCATAATCTCTCTTTCCTAAATATATTTAAATGTTATCTTAATTTCCATGATAATTAGGCTATTAACTAAATATGATTATATTGTTTAATAATCCTATGAAAAGCTCTAATGGACTGATTAGTCCATTTAAAAATTTACAAAGCGAATAATCCAACTTGTCTCATCCTCATTTAATTCCATAAAATAGTCCAAATTCTAATTATTCTTTAAATCTGGTTTATTTTTTAAGTATTCCAAATATGAAAGAAATTAATTAAATCGCTAGATATTATAACGTCTTATTTATATTTAAAGTTTTAAATAATAATTTGTTTAAACTGTTTAAATATTTTTTTATATTTGGAAAGCTTAACTTGTCCATTTTCATTAATTTAATTGTGAAAGAATAAAATTGCCAAAATTTATAAAATGGGGTGATAGGCCAATGGAAATTAATTACTTGCCCCTTTCTTAAATTAAAATGCTTTAGGTATAGGAATTTATTAATATTCTATAACATAGTTAATTTAAGGGATTAATTTATATATTTATTTTTATTTGTGCAAGGGCTACCCTTCATATTTCTATGCAAAGATAATATTAATCAAGTATTTAAATTTTTTATTTATTAATCTACAATTAAATGCTTCATTTATTTAAAGATACTCTACAATTGATTTGATCATGCATAATGATAATTACATTTTTTTAACGATAATTTTAAGAAATTAATTAATTTATGATTAATTGAAATTTATGTGAATTTAAACTTTTTTTATTTGGATGTTTGCTTATTTATCTTTGTATTTATGACTTTTTTGATAATAATAAATGGATATGAATTGTTATTTAAAATTAAATAAATTTAAATAAATAATAATAAAATTTATTAAATGCTAAAAGAAAAGAACAATTTATTAGAAAGGACAAGGACAAGCAGTCCTTCATCAAAGTAATTTGATAAAATAAAGTTTATTAAAGAGTAGCTATCATCATTCAAATAAAACAGGAAAACTTCTTTATATACCAAATAGGCAAGTGAATCACCTATTAAAAGTATTAGTAACAAAAATGAATCTTAGAATAGACTTTAAAATAATACTTAATGTATAGACCTGAGGATAAAGTAAATCCTTTAAAGACAAAAGAATATTAAGATGGAGGCTAAAACTAGTGTAAATTTAGATTAAAGTAAAATTAAAAGTAGAATTAAAAAAACTATCAATTTGAATAAAATTACATAGGAAGACTAAATTTAGTTGAGTCTGTAGAAATAGAAAGAAATTATAAAGTAAACTAAATAAAAACTTAAATCTTAACTAATTCTAAATAAAGCAGCTAAATATTGTACATAAATGAATGCATCTGTGAAGTAAAAATATTCATTTAATAAATTAAAGTTCCCATAACTTAATTTTAAAAGATAAAAAACTACTAAATCTACTTAATTTAAATTAAATTTGGTGCCTTGCTTTGATGAGTAATAAAAAGATTAAACTGTTTTCATTAAAAAAATAGTTCAGCAAATAACATTTGATACAAAATTGAGAAACATGAAAAAAAATTTTAATTTTAAATAACATTAGAAATAGTTGACTAAACTATTAGCATAACAAGGAGTACATAATATAAATCTTATTAAACCAAGTTTAATTTAAATTGATCCATTATCATAATAAAAACAATAATACTCAATAACAGAACTAATTAAGTCATTCATTGATGCAGAAAATTATTTCTCAACTTAAATTAAAAATATTTTTCATAAATAGTCTTCTAAAAAAGTATTTTAGATTCTTGTAGGCAGAAATTAGAGTTTGAATATTTAGAATTTTGTTACTTTCCTTAATTTATAGTTAGGCACATTTTATAGAAATAGGGATATTTATTTGTTATTTAAGAGAATTGCTAAATATAAAGATTTCATCACTTTGGAAATGTTTATGAATTGCTTCAGTAAATGATTTATTTATTTATTATATATTAAATGTAAAAATTTGAATAGAAAATTAAATAAATGGTTTAAATTCTCCTCATATTGAATTTTAAATTTAGTCGAGATACAATCTAAATAAAATCATAAGATTAGTAATAAATAAGAAAATAACTCTAAAATAAATTAAAAAGATTTATTTAAAAAAATATTGGAACTAAGCGTAGATATGAATTTTTCTTTTAAGTATTATCTAATCTAAATATTAAAAAAACTTAATATATGGATAAAGAACAGATGCAAACATGTAAAATTATAATAAGTCATTAAATAAATAAGTGCGTATATGGGCATTCTTCCTTTAACTAAAAATTCAAAATATTTTATTTATGAGAAATATGTTGATGGCTAATTAGGCGAATTTCATAATATAAATTTTTTTCATAATCTTATTACGAAAACTTTTACTCTTTATAAGCTCAATAGTTTAAAAGAGCAAAATTAAAATAAAAGTTATTAAAAGGCAAATAAGGTAATACATGATTTAAGTAATAATTGGGAATAATTAGTTAAATCTCCAATTGTGTATTTTCCTGAATAAGAAAGATTGATTTAAAAGAAATATAAATAAATGTATTAGAAAGTTAAGTAAACTCCTTTAAAGTAAAAATTATAATTTCCGTAAATTAAAATGATCTAATAGAATAAAATTAATTAATATTAGAAATAATTTAAAAGATTTATTAATAATATTAAGAATAAAAATATTGATGATTTATTATAATTTTTTCCATAGTAAAGATAATAAAGTAAAAAATTAATAACAAGTCCTTAATTAATATCTAAAATGAAAGATTTCAGAAGTATTTAAAGCATATTCTATAAGAATGAAATAAAGTAAAATAAAATATTGAAGAAATTAGATCAGTTAAATAAATAATTAGAATTATTTTCATTTTGATTGATCTATAAATTTAATTGATTTTTGTAGATTATTTTATTAATTATATTAGTTTTTATTAATAAATTTAAATGGTTGTTCTTTAAGTCTTATTTATTTTTATTATTTTTAAGATTATTTATTATTTAATTTGAAGTTATCAGTTTAAATATTCTCTTTATTTATAATAGTTTTAAGTAATTTATTTAAAAGTTTATCAGCTTAATTTCCATCTTTTTTTTAAACAATACTAATAATTCTTAATACAATCTGTATAGCTCTTAAAGAGATAAATAAACTCATCATAAAAGTAGCAACTTGAGGTGACCCATTACTGGAAATACCAGTCATAATTAAAATACAAATGAATGTAATAGATCCTTAAACAATCAATATAAACTCTAAATAAATTTCAACTTTCCCAAAAACTACAATTAATTGCTTTCTGCTTTAAAGAATGAGTCCTATGCAATGTAGAATCTAAAATACAATAAGTGAAAAAACTGATAATGAACGTAATTGACCAATTATAATAGCACATGCAAAAGGGCGACTATTAATTAATAATGAAAATATTATATTTGCTAAAGCATCATGCTATTCATCTTATGATAAAAATCCATCTATGACAATTTTAGTTAAAGTGTAAACAATCATTAAAGAAGTTATAAATATTGATAGAATTCCATATACATTCGTATATTAAAGTTAGTAATATATTTATAGTTGAGCATAGACTAGTATTGGAAAACATGTGAATTATAACATTATTGCAAAAAAGTGTAATGAGAAATAAGTGGAGTGAGTTTTCATTTAGGAATATCTCTTTACATAATTTTAATATTGACTATTGGAAAGGAAATACCATATAAGATGAATAATTAAAGATATTCCAATCATCACTATTAGTAAGGAAAATATACCACCAGCATTAAGTACTAAATTAAAAGAGCCTAAGAACCATTTATTGCTTACTTGGAGAGTTTAAAAGTATGGAAATTAAACTAGACTTTCAAAGAAATTAGGGAAGAATGAAAATGTTGAATATTGTAAACCTATAAGAAAATAACCAGCTTGAGAATTAGTATTTGGAAAGATAATAGGTAAGAAACTTAATGTTTGAGTAATATGAATTAAATGCTTTCCTGAAGAATACTTATTTATACATATAAAAGTAAAGGAAACAATGATTGATAAAGCACCTATTACATTACCTAATATTTGCCAATTAGTTTATGAATTGAGAATTGATGGGTATTATATATTATATTGATATTATCTGAAATACATTACTTTATCTGAGATTGTACTTGCTATTTATAATTTGTATGCGAATATTCCGTTTTTATTATTATCTATATCCATTGTTAATTTAAAATCGTATTCGTTTATTTTTTGAATTATAAAAGTTGATTACCCTGTTTGAATATATTTGCCAAATGTTTATTACTTATATTAAACTAACTTTGATGATTTCTGTAACTATTAAATGAATTTTTATGTTAAATTAAAATTAGATCCAAAAATTATTTAAATAGTGTTTAAACTAAAATGAAAAATTCCACTTATATTAAATCTATTATTTTATCCTTCCTCTTAACATTGTAATTAATTATTAGGTAATAAATCTCCAATGCAAAATTTTAAACATTGTTCATTTAATTTAAAATAACAAAGTTAAGGTTAACAATTACCATTACTATTAAGAACATATCCTTTAATGCAGCTTGTACATGAATTAATATCACAAGAATTACATAAACTAGGACAGCAAATGCCATTTTATTTAACATAGAATTACTAAATAGGTAAACAATCATTCCTACAATACGATCTATCAATACTTAAATAATAATTAGCTTAACATTATTAACAATTATCATTATTTATGCATACGTTACAATTAACTATATTACATCTTTAGCATTTATTATTATTAATATAATATCCAGATATACATTTAGTGCATACTTAAGAAGATTCACAATAAGTGCAATTTTATATATTACATTTCATACATACTTTATTACTTGAATAATATTAAATAGGACATTATTCAAAGCAGTATTGTTAATATAGATTATAATTAATATTACATTATGTACAATTTGCCATATTTTTACATGCAAAGCAATTACTTGAGCATGCTTTACAACTACTATCAGATAATAAATAATATCCTTAATTACAATATGTACAAGGCTAAATACAACTTCCACAATTTTAAATATTATTAATACATTGCTTACAATTTCCATTATCAATGTAATACTAATCTTAACATATACTACATATTGTACTAGTACTACAATTAAGGCAATTATTAGGACATAGAATACATACCCCTCCTTAATACACCTAACTAATATTACATATTGATTAAACTTGAATACATTTATTTTATTAAATTTTTTTACCATATGCACATTCTTTTACACATATACCTTATTATAAACCTAAATTACCTGTACAATTAGTGCAATGATTAATTGGTGTACATTATTAACAATATCCAGTAATATTATTGGCATATAAACCTTAACATGTCAAACTACAAGTTTATTTATTTATAAAGTATGTACTTTTGCAAGCTGTACATCCATCCATAGTACATTCATTACAATTAGTAATATTGCAGATTTGGCATTGTGATTAATTGAGGTAGTAACCTGCTTTACATTATAAGCAAAAGAATTGATTAATGCAAGTATTACAGTTTAGAATACAGGAGATACAGTATGGTGGATAATATCCTTATTTGCAAACTGTACATGGTTAAGCTTATAAAGATGGAGATAGGCAGTTCTTAGTAAGAGTTAGTTTAACTAATAATATGAATATCATTATATATTTATGTATTTTCATTTATATATCAATTCATTGCATAAGTTATTATAAACTAGGTAATCTATTCATAATATCTAAAGTTGTCTAAAATTTCATATATTTATTTCTCATTATATCCTCAAAGGTGCTTAAACTTCTCATGCAAATATCCTTCTAAGGTATAAACTTAACCATATTAACAATATTATTTTTATAAGGTTTCAAAATTGCGAATATATCACCACAAGAAGGCCTTTTATATTTATTATTAATTAACATGCAATTAATAATCTTACATAAAAAAGGGGAATATTTAAGTTTTATTTTTTATAATTGATTATTTATTGCTTTCCTATCTATTTTACCATTTTTATATATATATCTCATATCATTAAATAAAATAATTTATAAGCATGTTATTCCTAAACTGAAAGACATGCAAGTACTTACATGTATATTTTATTATTATTAATATCTTTAGGGAGATGGGTAATAATGATTTTTAGGTTAGACTGGAAACGAATATTTATTAAGAACTTTAATTTTTCCTGATTTATTTAATAGTATACATTATGGACTAATATCTACAATAAATTAACAATCAGATTAAAAATTTTGAATAGATTTAAGAATGGAAAACATTATAAACCAAATTTATTATTCATTGAATTACTTATTTTTTTATCTTCTGTCTTTAAGTTAATCTTTTAATGTTATTGGACAATTTGGAATTGAGATGATTGCCTTCCCTGGAGAACAGAACCATCCTTGCTGGTATTAAACTTAAATTGGAAGGAGAAGAGTTTAATTATCAAAGTATTGACATCTTTTTAATTACTTTTACCAATTTAAAAATTATTTTAGACTTAGTCCGTGGAATTAGATGTCTACTGTTTATTATAACATTATTAATATAAATAAATATATATTATTCTTTATCAAACAGAGCCATCTGCAATCAAATCGATTGATCGGGCTTCTGTCCCTTATAGGATCATCTATAGGTTAGAATGAATACTTCCCTATGTTCATAACCTATAAACTCAACAATTTTAGTTGAGAATCAATATCTTGCTGAAGGAGGAAGCCAAAAGCTTGATAAATATAAAAAGATGATTCTATATATTTATTTATTTATTTATTATTCTTTATCATTATATTATCAATGTTGTATTTTAATTTTTTGTTTAATCGTTATTATAATATTTTATTGATTTTCTTTAGAATATTACTTACTTTATTTTTAATGTTTTTATTTTACTTCAACATATTTTAGATAAATAGTGATTTTGAATAATAATTTTTCATAATCAATATTTATCTGCCTTTTAACGATAATATAATATAAACATTGATAATTATAATATTTAAATTAATAATAAATTAATAATCTTAATAAATGGGGTTGGGGTTGGGGTTGGGGTTGGGGTTGGGGTTGGGGTTGGGGTTGGGGTTGGGGTTGGGGTTGGGGTTGGGGTTGGGGTTGGGTTGGGGTTGGGGTTGGGGTTGGGGTTGGGTTGGGGTTGGGGTTGGGGTTGGGGTTGGGGTTGGGGTTGGGATAAATCATATATGTATAAATAATCAATTGCTTTTAAATTCATAACTAAAAAAATATTAAATTATATTTTAACTATATAAAATAGTATAATTAATATTAATTATTAATTCATTATAAAGCTGTTATAGTTCGAAGGGGTTGGGGTTGGGGTTGGGGTTGGGGTTGGGGTTGGGGTTGGGGTTGGGGTTGGGGTTGGGGTTGGGGTTGGGGTTGGGGTTGGGGGTTGGGGTTGGGGTTGGGGTTGGGGTTGGGGTTGGGGTTGGGGTTGGGGTTGGGGTTGGGGTTGGGTTGGGGTTGGGGTTGGGGTTGGGGGTTGGGGTTGGGGTTGGGGTTGGGGTTGGG
>NW_028291818.1:0-7441 GCF_963383615.2 Lipophrys pholis | reverse complement strand
TCGCTCTCCCGGACGTTCGCCTGCTCGCCGCCTCGACGAAACCGACGAGGCTTCACTGGAAAGACTCTACAAACCCGTTTTTGTCATGAAGCCATCCTCGTGCAAATGCTCCGAGGGACAAACCGCCAGATTTGACCTGAAGGTCGTCGGTAGACCGATGCCCGACACCTACTGGTTCCACAACGGTGAGAGAATCGTGCAAACTTAAGATTTAAACTCACCTCTGATACTTCAAGACTAACTTCTTGCTTGTTTTCTCTCAGGCCAACAAGTGATCAGTGACCATGCCCACAAGATTGTGGTGAAAGAGGACGGAACTCAGTCCCTCATCATCGTCCCGGCGATGCCTCATGACTCTGGAGAGTGGACCGTCGTGGCTCAGAACAGAGCTGGACGCTCGTCCATCTCTGTCACTCTCACCGTCGATGGTAAAGTTTCTGGCAGACCCCAACGTCTGGTCGAAGGACGACTTGAAAAACTCATGATGACAGTTCTGTTTGTTTTCCAGCCAAAGAAACTTTGGTGCGTCCACAGTTCACGGAGAGACTGAGAAACATCAGCGTGAAGCAGGGAACGCTCGTGGAGCTGGCGGTCAAAGCCATGGGAAACCCGCTGCCCGACATCGTGTGGCTGAAAAACAGCGACATCATCACGCCGCACAAACATCCGAACATCAAGTATGTCTGACTCTCATTGCAATAACTATCTTTAAAAAGGATGAGGTGCAGTACAGGGTCAAGAACAGTTCAGCTGGTGTGCAGCTTCAGTCTTGGATGGTTCTCAGGTTTTATTTAATTTGGTCAAAAACACCATCTTTTGCAGTAATAACAGATCCTGATGCAACAACTTTGTCTTTTAGGATCGAAGGAAATAGAGGAGAAGCCAAGTTCCAGATCCCTTCAGCGTCAGGCTCCGACAGCGCCTGGTACACGGCGACCGCCATCAACAAGGCCGGCCGAGACACCACCCGCTGCCGGGTCAACGTGGAGGTGGACTACGTCGAGCCCGAGCCAGAGAGGAAGCTGATCATCACCAAAGGAACTTACAAGGCCAAGGAGATCGCGGCGCCAGAGCTGGAGCCGCTGCACATGCGCTACGGCCAGGAGCAGTGGGAGGAGGGCGACCTGTACGACAAGGAGAAGCAGCAGAAGCCACAGTTCAAGAAGAAGCTGACGTCCATCCGCATGAAGCGCTTCGGTCCGGCTCACTTCGAGTGCCGGCTGACGCCCATCGGCGACCCCACCATGGTGGTGGAGTGGCTGCATGACGGCAAGCCTCTGGCCGCAGCCAACCGCCTGCGCATGGTCAACGAGTTCGGCTACTGCAGCCTCGACTACGAAGTCGCTTACGCCAGAGACAGCGGCGTCATCACCTGCAGAGCCACCAACAAGTTCGGCGTGGACCAGACCTCGGCCACCCTGATCGTGAAGGACGAGAAGGGCCTGGTGGAGGAGACGCAGCTGCCAGAAGGCCGAGTCCACCGCATCGAAGAGATGGAGCGCATGGCGCACGAAGGCGGACCGTACGGAGTCACCACCGACGAGGAAACGGAGAAGATCAAACCGGAGATTGTTCTGCTCCCTGAACCTGCTCAGGTGCTCGAAGGAGACATTGCCCGATTCCGCTGCAGGGTGACCGGCTATCCTGCTCCCAAGGTCAACTGGTACCTCAACGGACAACTCATCCGCAAGAGCAAGAGATACAGACTTCGCTACGACGGTATCTACTACCTGGAGATCACTGACATCAAGTCCTATGATGCAGGAGAAGTCAAAGTGGTGGCTGACAACAACCTGGGCACGACCGAGCACACGGTGAAGCTGGAGATCCAGCAGAAGGAGGACTTCAGGACTCATCTACGACGCGCCCCAGAGGCCAAGGCAGCGGAAGCTGCACCCGAATCTGGAAAGACCCCGTTTGAGGTGATCAAGGTGGAGAAACTGGCAGAGGACCCTCAGCTGAAAGAGGTGGTGAAGCTGAAGAAAGCCCAGAGAATCTTCCACGAGAAAGCGACAGAAGAGTCAGAGGAGCTGAGGAGCAAGTTTAAGCGCAGAACTGAAGAAGGCTACTACGAGTCCATCACCGCTGTTGAGCTAAAGTCCCGTAAGAGGGACGACTCGTACGAAGATCTGCTGAAGAGGACCAAGGAAGACCTGCTCCATCATGCCAAAGAGAAGGAGGAGGCCGAGAAGAAGAAGGAGGAGGAGCGCCGCAAAGTCACTGCCAAACCTCTGAAACCTGAACGGATCAAGCTCTCCGCCAGCATGGAAGCTCCCAAGATCCTGGAACGCATTACCAGCCAGACCGTCGCTCAGGGCGACGAGGTCAAGTTCAGGGTGCGAGTGGTGGGCCGCCCGGAGCCCGAGTGCCAGTGGTTCAAGAACGGCGTCCTGCTGGAGAAGACCGAGCGCGTCTACTGGTTCTGGCCTGAGGACCACGTGTGTGAGCTGGTGATCCGGGACGTGACGGCCGAGGACTCGGCCAGCATCATGGTGAAGGCCACGAGCAAAGCTGGAGAGACTTCGAGTCACGCCTTCCTGCTGGTGCAAGGTAACACTGCAGGAGCCCCGAGGGAACGCCGCCATGTACCAGCTTCCACTGTGTGATGTCACTGAGTTCGAGAAAAGCAGCGACCACATACGTCAGCATGTAGAAAAGAAGCTTTTTCTGATTGTCACTGACGTTCACTGTGGCTGCGTTCAGCAGAACCAGACCATCTTGTGTTCTTGCTGCAGTTTGAGGTGGAGAATATGGCCGTGAACAGGCCAACATTTTCACTTAGATGTTAATTTGGATTTTATAAACCAACAGAACAAAACCATGAACAATGCTGGAGTATCGGCGAGACCTTTAGGTTCACTGATTAGTCCAGTCTTGTAATCAGTCCAGTTTTTCACTTCCTGTCCATTTGTCCTTCTTGTGTGTTTGTCGTCAGTTCTTCCATCCTGTAGATTTCTTCAATAATCACCAGCCATTGGTCCTTTGTGGGGGGGTCAATCCTCCTCCAGGTCCTCGGATTAGCTTTTCTACATTAACTAACTTTAACCAAGTCGCTATCGTCTCCCTCGCAATCTCTCCAGTGAATTCGCACATATACAGTACACACAGTACATTAGAATCTAACTCAGTACTTCTTGCAGCTTTTCTGAGCTCATTTCTCAAAACAGTTCTTTTCTACATCAGGTTCTCCACATTCTCGCCAACGTTTTCATTTAACCGTTTACCTTTAAACGTTGGGGTAAAAAAGAAACGTTGCTGTTCTTCCTGGAGAACTCCAACCCTAACCCTGACCCTCCAGATCCGCCAACTAGTGGTTGTTTGCTGTATTACACAAGTTAAGCCAATCATCTTCTGTAATTTGACGTTATGAAATGACATCATGAAATAATCTCTAGCGTGTCCTCTGTTGGTTAGCGGCTGTCACGCTTAGCAGCATGTAGCGTGTTCTGCTACGACAGTGATGTCAGCCGTCCACTGCACTTGTCATCCATCGTGTGGCGCTGCTCCAGCCTCCAGCGGTCCAACATCACAGATCACTTTATGCTGGAAGTTAAACACTGTATATTGATTGCTGCTCCTATCCTTGGAACGGAAGCGATCAGCTGCCGGAGGCTGCTGGAGGACGGGAGCTGCTCTACATTCATCATGTGTGACTGGGTCTCTTCTTACTAAGGCTCTGTCCTTGTTTCTGCAGCTAAACAAGTCATCAGCTTCACACAGAAGCTTGAAGACGTCAACGCCAAGGAGAAGGACACCATGGCGACCTTTGAGTGTGAAACCAACGAACCTTTTGTGAAGGTCAAGTGGATGAAGAACGACATGGAGATCTTCTCTGGAGATAAGTACCGGATGCACTCGGACAGGAAGGTCCACTTCCTGTCTGTGCTGGTGATATCCATGAGGGACGACACGGAGTACTCCTGCGTGGTCGTAGATGACGAGAGCATCAGGACGAGCGCCAGGCTGCATGTGGAAGGTGAGCGGACAGTTCAACAAGCTAATCAGATTAACTGAGAGGTCAGAGGTCAGAGGTCAGAGGTCAGACGGGTTTCTGCTGCTGGTTGATTGATGTGCTGACTGACCGTTAAAGGAGCCAATCGAATGATCTGCTGCACGCGTTGATGTGGTGTGTGGTGCCCTGAACAGGAGCTCCTCTGGAGCTGGTGAAGCAGCTGGAGAGCACCGAGGTGCCGGAGACCTACACAGCAGAGTTTGAATGTGAGGTGACCCGCGAGGACGCTGAAGGGAGCTGGTTCTTTGGAGAAAAGCCTCTTCATCCCAGCGGGAAGTACGTCATGTCGTCACGTCGCGGGAGACACACCCTCTCTGTGAAGGACGTGAAGAAGGAGGACCAGGGCAAATACACCTTCAGGGTGGGCGAGTTCAGAACCAGCGCCTCTCTGATGATGAAACGTGAGTCCTGGAGGACTTCCTGGTGGATCTTCTCCTCTCAGTGTTGGTTTGTTGCTGCAGCCTGAGGTTGGTAATCTGATTTCATCTGTCTGCTTTCATGCTGCAGTGCGTCCAGTTACTCTGATGCAGCCTCTGGCTGACCTGTCCGTCTGTGAGGGCGACATCGCCCAGCTGGAGGTCAAGTTCTCGCAGGAGAACGTGGAAGGTACCTGGCTGAAGAACGGCCAGCCCGTCACTTCGTCCGGCCGCGTGCACATAGTCATCGACAAGCAGATTCACAAGCTCCTGATCGAGGACACCACCAAGGACGACTACGGAACATACTCATTCACCGTCCCTGCTCAGGACATCTCCAGCTCGGCCAAGCTGGTCGTACAGAGTGAGTGACCTCACATCATCTCCTCCGCAGCAAACCTCCTGAAGAAAACCTCACCAAGCTTGTCTATCCCGCCGCAGCCATCGGTATCCTGATTCCCCTGAAAGACACGAGTGCTGTGGAGGGAACCAAGGCCGTCCTGGAAGCCAAGATCTCTGCTCAGGACATCAGCTCCGTGAAGTGGTACCACAATGACAAGCTGCTGACCCCCAGTGAGCGCATGCAGATCGTGGCCAAGGGCTCCAAGCAGCGTCTGGTCTTCACCCGCACCTACGCCTCAGACGAAGGACGCTACAAGCTGGTGGTGGGCCGAGCCGACACCAGCTGCAAGTTCACCGTCCAGCGTGAGTTTGTCTTCTTTCAGTACATCTTATTTCTCTTTGCTTGATTGTAATTGTGAACGTCGTTGAGTACTTTGAAGATTACACTGTGAGCTGCTGGACACCTTGAACTTCCCACCGAGCTGATGAATAGTCTTTTTCTAGTTCTTTCTACTCCTACTCAAGAAAATACTGCTAAGTAGAACCTGTGTCTGCAGGTTTCACTAAGTGATGAAACAGTTAACTATTTCATCCTGATATTGCGGCAGAAAACGGGACACTTGTCACTTGCATCTTTTTCAGTTTAAACTCGGAGGTCCAAGGAGCGTGGTGTTTCTCCTGACTGATGTGAAACTTGTCACCTGCGGTTTGTTCTGATGGTTTGTTTTCGTCTCCACAGCCGTTCAGATTGTGTCACCCATGAAGGACAAACAGTGTGCCGAGTCGGAGAACGTTACTTTCGAGGTGGAGGTTTCTCACCCAGGCATCGATGCCTTCTGGACCTTCAAGAGGCAACCGCTCAAAGGCGGCACCATACACAAGATGGAGTCCAAGAACAAGCACCACAAGTTGACGGTCATTAACGCCATGAAGGACGAAGAGGGCGAGTACATGTTCGCGGCCGGTGAGAAGATGTGCAGCGCCATGCTCACGGTGACAGGTACGTCTCACATCCCGTTTCGGCAGAGATCTGTCAGCAGTGTGCGTTCCTCTGTAACGATGGTCTTGTGCCACCAGGCGGTGCCATCAAGAAGCCGCTCCGGGATCTGGTGGTGGCCGATTCGCAGACGGCAGTGCTGCAGTGCGAGGTGGCCAACCCGCACTCGGAGGGCCGCTGGCTGAAGGACAGCCAGCCGGTTGACCTGAGCGACAATGTGCTGACGGAGTCCGACGGCGTCGTCAGACGCCTCGTGATCGTCATCACCAAAGCCACTGACGTGGGAGAGTACACCTACCAGGTGGCCACCTCCAAGACCTCTGCTACCCTGAAGGTCGAAGGTTAGCTCCAACTGCAACAACCACACTCGGGGTTCCCGACAGCATGCAGCGTTCAGTTACCGCAGGTTGTTCATTTGATTGAACCTGTGAAAAAGCGGTTGTGCTAATGTTCACTAACTGAGTACTAAGTACTGCCACAGGTAACAGCTTCCAAACGCACCGCTGGATGAATTAAGAATTTTGTGTTTGCAGCCGTGAAGGTCAAGAAGACCCTGAAGAATCTGACTGTGGTCCAGACTCAGGACGCTATATTCAGTCTGGAGCTCACCCACGAGAACGTGAGAGGAGCACAGTGGATCAAGAACGGTGTCGAGATCCAGCCCAGCGACAAATACCAGATCTCCATCGAAGGCACCGTCCACTCCTTGAAGATCAACAACTGCTCCACCCAGGACGAGTCCGTTTACTCCTTCAAGCTGGGGAAACTTTCCGCCAACGCCAGGTTGAACATCGAAAGTAAGACATCAGCCTCTCTTCTTTGAAGAGCCTCAGATTCCTCCACATGAACACTTTCTAACTGGAACAACCTTTTCTCTCAGCTATCAAGATCCTGAAGAAGCCAAAAGACGTGACGTCGCTGCTCGGTGCATCCGCCACATTCGAGGTCAGCATCTCTGAAGATGACATCCCAGTCAGATGGATGTTCAACAACGTGGAGCTGAGGCCCGGCGAGCACTACACCATGCTCTCTGAGAAGAAGAGCCACAAGCTGGTCGTCCAAGACGTCGACAGCAGCAAAGAGGGCCAGTACACCGCCGTGGTCGGACACCTGCAGTGCAGCGCGCGGCTTCTCGTTGAGTGTAAGTGTCGCCCCGCCACGAAACCAGACCTCGGCCTGGTGGAACGCAGTCAGACGAATCTTCTCCGCTTGTCCCCGCAGCGCTGCGCGTCACCAAACCCCTGAAGAACGTGAAGGTGCCGGAGACGCAAGCGGCCACGTTCGAGTGCGAGGTGTCGCACTTCAACGTGCCGTCCACGTGGCTGAAGGACGGCGTGGAGATCGAGATGAGCGAGAAGTTCCGGATCGTGGTTCAGGGGAAGCTGCACCAGCTGAAGATCATGAACACCAGCCGCGACGACTCGGCCGAGTACACCTTCGTGTGCGGGGAACGACCGCGTGTCGGCCACGCTCACCGTCAGCCGTAAGCTACCGCCGATCGCGCCGCCGCAGAGCCTCCGTTACCGTCATGCCTGAAGACACCAGAGTTCACCTTCAGGGTTGTTGTTTTGCAGCGATCCTGATCACGTCCATGCTGCAGGACCTGAACGCTCAGGAGAAAGACACCGTCACCTTTGAGGTCAACATCAACCACGAGGGCGTGGCCTACAAGTG
>NW_028291819.1:0-1000 GCF_963383615.2 Lipophrys pholis | reverse complement strand
ATATTTTTCTGCTCGTATGTGTTGAATTCCTTTTTTCTATGTAGTTCCTACAAGTTTAATTGAACTTTACGAGGAATGCAATAGCTGTCGGCTGTTTAAAACGATTTTTAATGTTGGTAGTTGTATGTTCGACACCCAGAATTAACGATTCGCTGGTGTGGCTAATTAAAAAAAAAAAAAAAAGAATATAACGAAAAAAAGCAGTGCAAGTGGAGTCGTCTGCGTGAACATGGCAGGCGGAGGGATACACACTCTGAACACATGATGTCGCCATCAGCCCTTCCTACTTCACGGCTCACCTTCCACTAACTCCGCCGCGGCCTCTGATTGGTCGAGGCGGCGCCGGAGGTCGACGCCCATTGGCTGCTCCGCCTGCCGCTCAGCGCGCGATGCCACTCAGGATAGATTAGGCACCATTTGCCATAACTAAATAGTTACATTGTACATCAAGTAGGAAGAATTATTGTGATTTGTAGCCGAAAGGCGCGGAGGAGAGTTTCACTTTCGTTTTTCTGAGAAACGACCCGACACCAAAAAGAAAAAGAGAAGAAAGACGTCGCGTTTCCGCTTCGAATGCCGCAGACGTTTGAATCCCCCCCGTCTCCTCAAGCAGATGTGGCTCCTCTGCTCGGGTAAGTCCCTCTCAGCAGCGTGCCTGCTCGGGGTTTGGGGCTGTGACAGCTGCGGGTGGAGGTGTGGAGGAGCAGCGGACGTCTCTGCGCGCTCGTCCTGGACTTGATGTTGTTTGTTGTGGTCGGGGGGGGAAGTGAGTGCGCACGGCTCCGGCTCGGCTCGGCTCGGCTCCTCGAGGGGGAAAAAGCCTGCTGTCAGTGTGTGTGTGTGTGTGTGTGTGTGTGTGTGTGTGTGTGTGTTGTGTGTGTGTGTGTGTGTGTGTGTGTGTGTGTGTGGCACGAAGCGGGCTGAGCTTCACGCACTTTGCCAAGTTAACGTCAGTGTTTTCCTCCGCATCGTGTCCCGCACGGCCCCGGTGAACGGTGGC
>NW_028291820.1:0-25212 GCF_963383615.2 Lipophrys pholis | reverse complement strand
GTGTGTGTGTGTTGGGGGGGGGGGGGGGGGGGGGGGGGGGTGTTTGGGCCTGGTTATAGGAGAAGTGAGGATGGAGCAGCCATTTACTGGTAAAACTAACTCACTAACATCTTGGTGAAAATAGAATATATGTTTTTTTTCAAATTAAAGTGACAATGAAAGTGAGAACAGGAGTTCCCCCCTCACCTCCAGAAGTGAACATAAGTCATGTCTGTATATTACATCCATCATCCATCCATCCATCCATCCATCCATCCATCCATCATCCATCATCCATGATGTGATCCAGCAAACATGTCCAAGCAGTAGTGTTGTGTTGTTGCTTCTCATTGTCAATAGAACCATGAGAAAGTATGAGAGTGACTGATACGCTTGTATGATCACTGGACCTTTTGAAAGCAGTCAGACTCTCATACTGTACCAGTAGCATCTGTGTCATTCACAACCCGTCTCCATCTTAACTGGACTTTCTGTGTACACATATGATTTTGTGTTTTCATCTGTGGACTGGTGACTAGTGAGTGTGTTGCCTTCAGTGGCAAAGGGAAATAAAACCTCTGCATGAAGAGGAATCATGGAGCCTCCCCCTTCTCAGCTCCAAGTGTCCAAATCTGAACAGCTGGTCTGGGCTCTGAGTGGAAGCTGAGGTGGTCATGTGCCTGGGCCTCCAGACTGATCCACTCCACTCCAAGTCCAAGTCCGAGTGTAAAACTCAGTCTCAGTCTCAGTCTCAGTCTCTAGCTTTGTCCACTCTCTCTCTCTCTCTCTCTCTCTCTCTCTCTCTCTCGCTCTCTCTCACGGTGCAACCTCAGCTCCGCCCACTGCTCCCAGAGTCCAGATCCATATTTCACTTTCTCTTGTATTGTTTGATTGTACACTCATAGTGACAGGGCGTCTTTTCCTTTATAAATGAGTTCCCAGTCATCCGATTGTACCTCAATAACTAGTTTATCCAGGGATTCCTCTCTTCTGACTCATTTGTAATGATATCCATCTGTTGTCTCTTTTAATCTTTCTGTGGTTTTTATTGGAAATAGTAAAAAAACAAACAGACATGAAATCACTGATATCATTGACTAATAAGCCCTTGTACGTTTTCTTCATTTGACTTTTATTTGCTGATTGTTTCATCTGAATGTTTAATCTGTTCCACCTCTTTAAGCTACATCAATAACCAATGTAATACGCCCCCTGGATTTGGTCACCACAGTCACACGGTCAAAGAGCAAGTCAGCCTCGCTGCTGGCCCCTGCTGGCCGCGCCCCGTCACTATCTGTCAAATCCTGTTACAGAGTGCTCTGATGTCTGTGGGAAAAAACTTGAAACTGAGCAAGATGACTATTGCAGCAACACGTCATCAGTAGGATAAAACTAAGCTGTCTCTTGATGGTCTACGACAGGGTGTCCAAACTGGGTCAGAGAGTGCTGGTGTCCTGCATGTTTTAGTTCTCTGCCTGCTTCATCATACCTGAATCTAATGATGACGTCATCACCAAGGTTGTGAAAAAGAACAATAATGAGCCTTTCATCACAAAGTGGATGGGAGAGGCACCGGATGGAGATCAACGGAGATCAAAGCCGGAGGAAATCTTGGATCTGAGCATCTCCATGGCAAAAGGCCCTGATCTCCTTTGATCTGATAGGAGATCAGCACTGGAGCCATGGAGAAGCTCAGATCAAAGGAAATCAGCTTTGTAGAGTTGTAATGTGCTCGTACTCATCCTTACATTTTTCTAGAAATTTGTCTTCAATCACCTTTTCTCTATTTACACTCTCTACTTGAACCTTTACCTGTTTATTTATTTCATATTTTCCAAATATCATGATTTTTGTTTGACCTAGATTTAATGAATTAGATTTCATTTCTCTGAATGTATCTAGTATGTCGTTGAAGAGTTTTTCCTAGGATTTGGGAGAATTGTGGGTCTGTAGTTTGTGAAGTGTGTCTGTTTTCAATAACGGTATCCTTACTGGAAGCCTGTTGAATGATACTATGTAGAACCTTCTATGTACTGCTGACATGGTCTTTATTGTTTTCTGGTACTTTCTTAAAAGAATTCTTCTAACATTTTCTCATCATATGAGTGAACTTTGTTTTACATTTCTTGGATTTATTTTCCATCTCCTTCGTTCATCATTTATTGGATTCTCTATGTCATGTATTCTTCTCCTTGGATGCATTTTTTAAGCCCTTTGTCATCCATTAAACATCTTTATATTCCACTTTTTCTCGTATTTATAAATGAGTTCCCAGTCATCTGATTGTACCTCAATAACTAGTTTTTCCAGGGACTGCTCTGTTTTGACTCATTTGTGTTGACATCTATCTGTTGTCTGTTTTAATGTTTCTGTGTTTTTTATTGTAAATAGTAAAAAAACTAAAACAAACAGACATGAAATCACTGATATCATTGACTAATACATCACTTACTTTGATATTATCTATAACATGTGTAAATAAATTATGACCCTCCAAACGACCCCCAGGAGGCCCGGCTGTTGTGTGTGTGTGTGTGTGTGTGTGTGTGTGTGTGTGTGTGGGGGGGGGGGGGGGGGGTGTGTTTGGGCCTGGTTATAGGAGAAGTGAGGATGGAGCAGCCATTTACTGGTAAAACTAACTCACTAACATCTTGGTGAAAATAGAATATATGTTTTTTTCAAATTAAAGTGACAATGAAAGTGAGAACAGGAGTTCCCCCCTCACCTCCAGAGTGAACATAAGTCATGTCTGTATATTACATCCATCATCCATCCATCCATCCATCCATCCATCCATCATCCATCATCCATGATGTGATCCAGCAAACATGTCCAAGCAGTAGTGTTGTGTTGTTGCTTCTCATTGTCAATAGAACCATGAGAAAGTATGAGAGTGACTGATACGCTTGTATGATCACTGGACCTTTTGAAAGCAGTCAGACTCTCATACTGTACCAGTAGCATCTGTGTCATTCACAACCCGTCTCCATCTTAACTGGACTTTCTGTGTACACATATGATTTTGTGTTTTCATCTGTGGACTGGTGACTAGTGAGTGTGTTGCCTTCAGTGGCAAAGGGAAATAAAACCTCTGCATGAAGAGGAATCATGGAGGCTCCCCCTTCTCAGCTCCAAGTGTCCAAATCTGAACAGCTGGTCTGGGCTCTGAGTGGAAGCTGAGGTGGTCATGTGCCTGGGCCTCCAGACTGATCCACTCCACTCCAAGTCCAAGTCCGAGTGTAAAACTCAGTCTCAGTCTCAGTCTCAGTCTCTAGCTTTGTCCACTCTCTCTCTCTCTCTCTCTCTCTCTCTCTCTCTCTCGCTCTCTCTCACGGTGCAACCTCAGCTCCGCCCACTGCTCCCAGAGTCCAGATCCATATTTCACTTTCTCTTGTATTGTTTGATTGTACACTCATAGTGACAGGGCGTCTTTTCCTTTATAAATGAGTTCCCAGTCATCCGATTGTACCTCAATAACTAGTTTATCCAGGGATTCCTCTCTTCTGACTCATTTGTAATGATATCCATCTGTTGTCTCTTTTAATCTTTCTGTGGTTTTTATTGGAAATAGTAAAAAAACAAACAGACATGAAATCACTGATATCATTGACTAATACATCACTTACTTTGATATTATCTATAACATGTGTAAATAAATTATGACCCTCCAAACGACCCCCAGGAGGCCCGGCTGTTGTGTGTGTGTGTGTGTGTGTGTGTGGGGGGGGGGGGGGGGGGGGGGGGGTGTTTGGGCCTGGTTATAGGAGAAGTGAGGATGGAGCAGCCATTTACTGGTAAAACTAACTCACTAACATCTTGGTGAAAATAGAATATATGTTTTTTTCAAATTAAAGTGACAATGAAAGTGAGAACAGGAGTTCCCCCCTCACCTCCAGAGTGAACATAAGTCATGTCTGTATATTACATCCATCATCCATCCATCCATCCATCCATCCATCCATCCATCATCCATCATCCATGATGTGATCCAGCAAACATGTCCAAGCAGTAGTGTTGTGTTGTTGCTTCTCATTGTCAATAGAACCATGAGAAAGTATGAGAGTGACTGATACGCTTGTATGATCACTGGACCTTTTGAAAGCAGTCAGACTCTCATACTGTACCAGTAGCATCTGTGTCATTCACAACCCGTCTCCATCTTAACTGGACTTTCTGTGTACACATATGATTTTGTGTTTTCATCTGTGGACTGGTGACTAGTGAGTGTGTTGCCTTCAGTGGCAAAGGGAAATAAAACCTCTGCATGAAGAGGAATCATGGAGCCTCCCCCTTCTCAGCTCCAAGTGTCCAAATCTGAACAGCTGGTCTGGGCTCTGAGTGGAAGCTGAGGTGGTCATGTGCCTGGGCCTCCAGACTGATCCACTCCACTCCAAGTCCAAGTCCGAGTGTAAAACTCAGTCTCAGTCTCAGTCTCAGTCTCTAGCTTTGTCCACTCTCTCTCTCTCTCTCTCTCTCTCTCTCTCTCTCTCGCTCTCTCTCACGGTGCAACCTCAGCTCCGCCCACTGCTCCCAGAGTCCAGATCCATATTTCACTTTCTCTTGTATTGTTTGATTGTACACTCATAGTGACAGGGCGTCTTTTCCTTTATAAATGAGTTCCCAGTCATCCGATTGTACCTCAATAACTAGTTTATCCAGGGATTCCTCTCTTCTGACTCATTTGTAATGATATCCATCTGTTGTCTCTTTTAATCTTTCTGTGGTTTTTATTGGAAATAGTAAAAAAACAAACAGACATGAAATCACTGATATCATTGACTAATAAGCCCTTGTACGTTTTCTTCATTTGACTTTTATTTGCTGATTGTTTCATCTGAATGTTTAATCTGTTCCACCTCTTTAAGCTACATCAATAACCAATGTAATACGCCCCCTGGATTTGGTCACCACAGTCACACGGTCAAAGAGCAAGTCAGCCTCGCTGCTGGCCCCTGCTGGCCGCGCCCCGTCACTATCTGTCAAATCCTGTTACAGAGTGCTCTGATGTCTGTGGGAAAAAACTTGAAACTGAGCAAGATGACTATTGCAGCAACACGTCATCAGTAGGATAAAACTAAGCTGTCTCTTGATGGTCTACGACAGGGTGTCCAAACTGGGTCAGAGAGTGCTGGTGTCCTGCATGTTTTAGTTCTCTGCCTGCTTCATCATACCTGAATCTAATGATGACGTCATCACCAAGGTTGTGAAAAAGAACAATAATGAGCCTTTCATCACAAAGTGGATGGGAGAGGCACCGGATGGAGATCAACGGAGATCAAAGCCGGAGGAAATCTTGGATCTGAGCATCTCCATGGCAAAAGGCCCTGATCTCCTTTGATCTGATAGGAGATCAGCACTGGAGCCATGGAGAAGCTCAGATCAAAGGAAATCAGCTTTGTAGAGTTGTAATGTGCTCGTACTCATCCTTACATTTTTCTAGAAATTTGTCTTCAATCACCTTTTCTCTATTTACACTCTCTACTTGAACCTTTACCTGTTTATTTATTTCATATTTTCCAAATATCATGATTTTTGTTTGACCTAGATTTAATGAATTAGATTTCATTTCTCTGAATGTATCTAGTATGTCGTTGAAGAGTTTTTCCTAGGATTTGGGAGAATTGTGGGTCTGTAGTTTGTGAAGTGTGTCTGTTTTCAATAACGGTATCCTTACTGGAAGCCTGTTGAATGATACTATGTAGAACCTTCTATGTACTGCTGACATGGTCTTTATTGTTTTCTGGTACTTTCTTAAAAGAATTCTTCTAACATTTTCTCATCATATGAGTGAACTTTGTTTTACATTTCTTGGATTTATTTTCCATCTCCTTCGTTCATCATTTATTGGATTCTCTATGTCATGTATTCTTCTCCTTGGATGCATTTTTTAAGCCCTTTGTCATCCATTAAACATCTTTATATTCCACTTTTTCTCGTATTTATAAATGAGTTCCCAGTCATCTGATTGTACCTCAATAACTAGTTTTTCCAGGGACTGCTCTGTTTTGACTCATTTGTGTTGACATCTATCTGTTGTCTGTTTTAATGTTTCTGTGTTTTTTATTGTAAATAGTAAAAAAACTAAAACAAACAGACATGAAATCACTGATATCATTGACTAATACATCACTTACTTTGATATTATCTATAACATGTGTAAATAAATTATGACCCTCCAAACGACCCCCAGGAGGCCCGGCTGTTGTGTGTGTGTGTGTGTGTGTGTGGGGGGGGGGGGGGGGGGGGGGGGGGGGGGTGTTTGGGCCTGGTTATAGGAGAAGTGAGGATGGAGCAGCCATTTACTGGTAAAACTAACTCACTAACATCTTGGTGAAAATAGAATATATGTTTTTTTCAAATTAAAGTGACAATGAAAGTGAGAACAGGAGTTCCCCCCTCACCTCCAGAGTGAACATAAGTCATGTCTGTATATTACATCCATCATCCATCCATCCATCCATCCATCCATCCATCCATCATCCATCATCCATGATGTGATCCAGCAAACATGTCCAAGCAGTAGTGTTGTGTTGTTGCTTCTCATTGTCAATAGAACCATGAGAAAGTATGAGAGTGACTGATACGCTTGTATGATCACTGGACCTTTTGAAAGCAGTCAGACTCTCATACTGTACCAGTAGCATCTGTGTCATTCACAACCCGTCTCCATCTTAACTGGACTTTCTGTGTACACATATGATTTTGTGTTTTCATCTGTGGACTGGTGACTAGTGAGTGTGTTGCCTTCAGTGGCAAAGGGAAATAAAACCTCTGCATGAAGAGGAATCATGGAGCCTCCCCCTTCTCAGCTCCAAGTGTCCAAATCTGAACAGCTGGTCTGGGCTCTGAGTGGAAGCTGAGGTGGTCATGTGCCTGGGCCTCCAGACTGATCCACTCCACTCCAAGTCCAAGTCCGAGTGTAAAACTCAGTCTCAGTCTCTAGCTTTGTCCACTCTCTCTCTCTCTCTCTCTCTCTCTCTCTCTCTCTCTCTCTCTCTCTCTCTCGCTCTCTCTCACGGTGCAACCTCAGCTCCGCCCACTGCTCCAGAGTCCAGATCCATATTTCACTTTCTCTTGTATTGTTTGATTGTACACTCATAGTGACAGGGGCCGTCTTTTCCTTTATAAATGAGTTCCCAGTCATCCGATTGTACCTCAATACTAGTTTATCCAGGGATTCCTCTCTTCTGACTCATTTGTAATGATATCCATCTGTTGTCTCTTTTAATCTTTCTGTGGTTTTTATTGGAAATAGTAAAAAAAACAAACAGACATGAAATCACTGATATCATTGACTAATAAGCCCTTGTACGTTTTCTTCATTTGACTTTTATTTGCTGATTGTTTCATCTGAATGTTTAATCTGTTCCACCTCTTTAAGCTACATCAATAACCAATGTAATACGCCCCCTGGATTTGGTCACCACAGTCACACGGTCAAAGAGCAAGTCAGCCTCGCTGCTGGCCCCTGCTGGCCGCGCCCCGTCACTATCTGTCAAATCCTGTTACAGAGTGCTCTGATGTCTGTGGGAAAAAACTTGAAACTGAGCAAGATGACTATTGCAGCAACACGTCATCAGTAGGATAAAACTAAGCTGTCTCTTGATGGTCTACGACAGGGTGTCCAAACTGGGTCAGAGAGTGCTGGTGTCCTGCATGTTTTAGTTCTCTGCCTGCTTCATCATACCTGAATCTAATGATGACGTCATCACCAAGGTTGTGAAAAAGAACAATAATGAGCCTTTCATCACAAAGTGGATGGGAGAGGCACCGGATGGAGATCAGCGGAGATCAAAGCCGGAGGAAATCTTGGATCTGAGCATCTCCATGGCAAAAGGCCCTGATCTCCTTTGATCTGATAGGAGATCAGCACTGGAGCCATGGAGAAGCTCAGATCAAAGGAAATCAGCTTTGTAGAGTTGTAATGTGCTCGTAATCATCCTTACATTTTTCTAGAAATTTGTCTTCAATCACCTTTTCTCTATTTACACTCTCTACTTGAACCTTACCTGTTTATTTATTTCATATTTTCCAAATATCATGATTTTTGTTTTGACCTAGATTTAATGAATTAGATTTCATTTCTCTGAATGTATCTAGTATGTCGTTGAAGAGTTTTTCTAGGATTTGGGAGAATTTTGGGTCTGTAGTTTGTGAAGTGTGTCTGTTGTTTTCAATAACGGTATCCTTACTGGAAGCCTGTTGAATGATACTATGTAGACCTTCTATGTACTGCTGACATGGTCTTTATTGTTTTCTGGTACTTTCTTAAAAGAATTCTTCTAACATTTTCTCATCATATGAGTGAACTTTGTTTTACATTTCTTGGATTTATTTTCCATCTCCTTCGTTCATCATTTATTGGATTCTCTATGTCATGTATTCTTCTCCTTGGATGCATTTTTTAAGCCCTTTTGTCATCCATTAAACATCTTTATATTCCACTTTTTCTCGTATTTATAAATGAGTTCCCAGTCATCTGATTGTACCTCAATAACTAGTTTTTCCAGGGACTGCTCTGTTTTGACTCATTTGTGTTGACATCTATCTGTTGTCTGTTTAATGTTTCCTGTGTTTTTTATTGTAAATAGTAAAAAACTAAAACAAACAGACATGAAATCACTGATATCATTGACTAATACATCACTTACTTTGATATTATCTATAACATGTGTAAATAAATTATGACCTCCAAACGACCCCCAGGAGGCCCGGCTGTTGTGTGTGTGTGTGTGTGTGTGTGTGTGTGTGTGTGTGTGGGGGGGGGGGGGGGGGTGTGTTTGGGCCTGGTTATAGGAGAAGTGAGGATGGAGCAGCCATTTACTGGTAAAACTAACTCACTAACATCTTGGTGAAAAATAGAATATATGTTTTTTTCAAATTAAAGTGACAATGAAAGTGAGAACAGGAGTTCCCCCCTCACCTCCAGAGTGAACATAAGTCATGTCTGTATATTACATCCATCATCCATCCATCCATCCATCCATCCATCCATCATCCATCATCCATGATGTGATCCAGCAAACATGTCCAAGCAGTAGTGTTGTGTTGTTGCTTCTCATTGTCAATAGAACCATGAGAAGTATGAGAGTGACTGATACGCTTGTATGATCACTGGACCTTTTGAAGCAGTCAGACTCTCATACTGTACCAGTAGCATCTGTGTCATTCACAACCCGTCTCCATCTTAACTGGACTTTCTGTGTACACATATGATTTTGTGTTTTCATCTGTGGACTGGTGACTAGTGAGTGTGTTGCCTTCAGTGGCAAAGGGAAATAAAACCTCTGCATGAAGAGGAATCATGGAGGCTCCCCCTTCTCAGCTCCAAGTGTCCAAATCTGAACAGCTGGTCTGGGCTCTGAGTGGAAGCTGAGGTGGTCATGTGCCTGGGCCTCCAGACTGATCCACTCCACTCCAAGTCCAAGTCCGAGTGTAAAACTCAGTCTCAGTCTCAGTCTCAGTCTCTAGCTTTGTCCACTCCTCTCTCTCTCTCTCTCTCTCTCTCTCTCTCTCTCGCTCTCTCTCACGGTGCAACCTCAGCTCCGCCCACTGCTCCCAGAGTCCAGATCCATATTTCACTTTCTCTTGTATTGTTTGATTGTACACTCATAGTGACAGGGCGTCTTTTCCTTTATAAATGAGTTCCCAGTCATCCGATATGTACCTCAATAACTAGTTTATCCAGGGATTCCTCTCTTCTGACTCATTTGTAATGATATCCATCTGTTGTCTCTTTTAATCTTTCTGTGGTTTTTATTGGAAATAGTAAAAAAACAAACAGACATGAAATCACTGATATCATTGACTAATACATCACTTACTTTGATATTATCTATAACATGTGTAAATAAATTATGACCCTCCAAAACGACCCCCAGGAGGCCCGGCTGTTGTGTGTGTGTGTGTGTGTGTGTGGGGGGGGGGGGGGGGGGGGGGGGGGGGGGGTGTTTGGGCCTGGTTATAGGAGATGTGAGGATGGAGCAGCCATTTACTGGTAAAACTAACTCACTAACATCTTGGTGAAAAATAGAATATATGTTTTTTTCAAATTAAAGTGACATATGAAGTGAGAACAGGAGTTCCCCCCTCACCTCCAGAGTGAACATAAGTCATGTCTGTATATTACATCCATCATCCATCCAATCCATCCATCCATCCATCCATCCATCATCCATCATCCATGATGTGATCCAGCAAACATGTCCAAGCAGTAGTGTTGTGTTGTTGCTTCTCATTGTCAATAGAACCATGAGAAAGTATGAGAGTGACTGATACGCTTGTTGATCACTGGACCTTTTGAAAGCAGTCAGACTCTCATACTGTACCAGTAGCATCTGTGTCATTCACAACCCGTCTCCATCTTAACTGGACTTTCTGTGTACACATATGATTTTGTGTTTTCATCTGTGGACTGGTGACTAGTGAGTGTGTTGCCTTCAGTGGCAAAGGGAAATAAAACCTCTGCATGAAGAGGAATCATGGAGCCTCCCCCTTCTCAGCTCCAAGTGTCCAAATCTGAACAGCTGGTCTGGGCTCTGAGTGGAAGCTGAGGTGGTCATGTGCCTGGGCCTCCAGACTGATCCACTCCACTCCAAGTCCAAGTCCGAGTGTAAAACTCAGTCTCAGTCTCAGTCTCAGTCTCTAGCTTTGTCCACTCTCTCTCTCTCTCTCTCTCTCTCTCTCTCTCTCTCGCTCTCTCTCACGGTGCAACCTCAGCTCCGCCCACTGCTCCCAGAGTCCAGATCTCACTTTCTCTTGTATTGTTTGATTGTACACTCATAGTGACAGGGCGTCTTTTCCTTTATAAATGAGTTCCCAGTCATCCGATTGTACCTCAATAACTAGTTTATCCAGGGATTCCTCTCTTCTGACTCATTTGTAATGATATCCATCTGTTGTCTCTTTTAATCTTTCTGTGGTTTTTATTGGAAATAGTAAAAAAACAAACAGACATGAAATCACTGATATCATTGACTAATAAGCCCTTGTACGTTTTCTTCATTTGACTTTTATTTGCTGATTGTTTCATCTGAATGTTTAATCTGTTCCACCTCTTTAAGCTACATCAATAACCAATGTAATACGCCCCCTGGATTTGGTCACCACAGTCACACGGTCAAAGAGCAAGTCAGCCTCGCTGCTGGCCCCTGCTGGCCGCGCCCCGTCACTATCTGTCAAATCCTGTTACAGAGTGCTCTGATGTCTGTGGGAAAAAACTTGAAACTGAGCAAGATGACTATTGCAGCAACACGTCATCAGTAGGATAAAACTAAGCTGTCTCTTGATGGTCTACGACAGGGTGTCCAAACTGGGTCAGAGAGTGCTGGTGTCCTGCATGTTTTAGTTCTCTGCCTGCTTCATCATACCTGAATCTAATGATGACGTCATCACCAAGGTTGTGAAAAAGAACAATAATGAGCCTTTCATCACAAAGTGGATGGGAGAGGCACCGGATGGAGATCAACGGAGATCAAAGCCGGAGGAAATCTTGGATCTGAGCATCTCCATGGCAAAAGGCCCTGATCTCCTTTGATCTGATAGGAGATCAGCACTGGAGCCATGGAGAAGCTCAGATCAAAGGAAATCAGCTTTGTAGAGTTGTAATGTGCTCGTACTCATCCTTACATTTTTCTAGAAATTTGTCTTCAATCACCTTTTCTCTATTTACACTCTCTACTTGAACCTTTACCTGTTTATTTATTTCATATTTTCCAAATATCATGATTTTTGTTTGACCTAGATTTAATGAATTAGATTTCATTTCTCTGAATGTATCTAGTATGTCGTTGAAGAGTTTTTCCTAGGATTTGGGAGAATTGTGGGTCTGTAGTTTGTGAAGTGTGTCTGTTTTCAATAACGGTATCCTTACTGGAAGCCTGTTGAATGATACTATGTAGAACCTTCTATGTACTGCTGACATGGTCTTTATTGTTTTCTGGTACTTTCTTAAAAGAATTCTTCTAACATTTTCTCATCATATGAGTGAACTTTGTTTTACATTTCTTGGATTTATTTTCCATCTCCTTCGTTCATCATTTATTGGATTCTCTATGTCATGTATTCTTCTCCTTGGATGCATTTTTTAAGCCCTTTGTCATCCATTAAACATCTTTATATTCCACTTTTTCTCGTATTTATAAATGAGTTCCCAGTCATCTGATTGTACCTCAATAACTAGTTTTTCCAGGGACTGCTCTGTTTTGACTCATTTGTGTTGACATCTATCTGTTGTCTGTTTTAATGTTTCTGTGTTTTTTATTGTAAATAGTAAAAAAACTAAAACAAACAGACATGAAATCACTGATATCATTGACTAATACATCACTTACTTTGATATTATCTATAACATGTGTAAATAAATTATGACCCTCCAAACGACCCCCAGGAGGCCCGGCTGTTGTGTGTGTGTGTGTGTGTGTGTGTGTGTGTGTGTGTGTGGGGGGGGGGGGGGGGGGGTGTGTTTGGGCCTGGTTATAGGAGAAGTGAGGATGGAGCAGCCATTTACTGGTAAAACTAACTCACTAACATCTTGGTGAAAATAGAATATATGTTTTTTTCAAATTAAAGTGACAATGAAAGTGAGAACAGGAGTTCCCCCCTCACCTCCAGAGTGAACATAAGTCATGTCTGTATATTACATCCATCATCCATCCATCCATCCATCCATCCATCCATCATCCATCATCCATGATGTGATCCAGCAAACATGTCCAAGCAGTAGTGTTGTGTTGTTGCTTCTCATTGTCAATAGAACCATGAGAAAGTATGAGAGTGACTGATACGCTTGTATGATCACTGGACCTTTTGAAAGCAGTCAGACTCTCATACTGTACCAGTAGCATCTGTGTCATTCACAACCCGTCTCCATCTTAACTGGACTTTCTGTGTACACATATGATTTTGTGTTTTCATCTGTGGACTGGTGACTAGTGAGTGTGTTGCCTTCAGTGGCAAAGGGAAATAAAACCTCTGCATGAAGAGGAATCATGGAGGCTCCCCCTTCTCAGCTCCAAGTGTCCAAATCTGAACAGCTGGTCTGGGCTCTGAGTGGAAGCTGAGGTGGTCATGTGCCTGGGCCTCCAGACTGATCCACTCCACTCCAAGTCCAAGTCCGAGTGTAAAACTCAGTCTCAGTCTCAGTCTCAGTCTCTAGCTTTGTCCACTCTCTCTCTCTCTCTCTCTCTCTCTCTCTCTCTCTCGCTCTCTCTCACGGTGCAACCTCAGCTCCGCCCACTGCTCCCAGAGTCCAGATCCATATTTCACTTTCTCTTGTATTGTTTGATTGTACACTCATAGTGACAGGGCGTCTTTTCCTTTATAAATGAGTTCCCAGTCATCCGATTGTACCTCAATAACTAGTTTATCCAGGGATTCCTCTCTTCTGACTCATTTGTAATGATATCCATCTGTTGTCTCTTTTAATCTTTCTGTGGTTTTTATTGGAAATAGTAAAAAAACAAACAGACATGAAATCACTGATATCATTGACTAATACATCACTTACTTTGATATTATCTATAACATGTGTAAATAAATTATGACCCTCCAAACGACCCCCAGGAGGCCCGGCTGTTGTGTGTGTGTGTGTGTGTGTGTGTGGGGGGGGGGGGGGGGGGGGGGGGGTGTTTGGGCCTGGTTATAGGAGAAGTGAGGATGGAGCAGCCATTTACTGGTAAAACTAACTCACTAACATCTTGGTGAAAATAGAATATATGTTTTTTTCAAATTAAAGTGACAATGAAAGTGAGAACAGGAGTTCCCCCCTCACCTCCAGAGTGAACATAAGTCATGTCTGTATATTACATCCATCATCCATCCATCCATCCATCCATCCATCCATCCATCATCCATCATCCATGATGTGATCCAGCAAACATGTCCAAGCAGTAGTGTTGTGTTGTTGCTTCTCATTGTCAATAGAACCATGAGAAAGTATGAGAGTGACTGATACGCTTGTATGATCACTGGACCTTTTGAAAGCAGTCAGACTCTCATACTGTACCAGTAGCATCTGTGTCATTCACAACCCGTCTCCATCTTAACTGGACTTTCTGTGTACACATATGATTTTGTGTTTTCATCTGTGGACTGGTGACTAGTGAGTGTGTTGCCTTCAGTGGCAAAGGGAAATAAAACCTCTGCATGAAGAGGAATCATGGAGCCTCCCCCTTCTCAGCTCCAAGTGTCCAAATCTGAACAGCTGGTCTGGGCTCTGAGTGGAAGCTGAGGTGGTCATGTGCCTGGGCCTCCAGACTGATCCACTCCACTCCAAGTCCAAGTCCGAGTGTAAAACTCAGTCTCAGTCTCAGTCTCAGTCTCTAGCTTTGTCCACTCTCTCTCTCTCTCTCTCTCTCTCTCTCTCTCTCTCGCTCTCTCTCACGGTGCAACCTCAGCTCCGCCCACTGCTCCCAGAGTCCAGATCCATATTTCACTTTCTCTTGTATTGTTTGATTGTACACTCATAGTGACAGGGCGTCTTTTCCTTTATAAATGAGTTCCCAGTCATCCGATTGTACCTCAATAACTAGTTTATCCAGGGATTCCTCTCTTCTGACTCATTTGTAATGATATCCATCTGTTGTCTCTTTTAATCTTTCTGTGGTTTTTATTGGAAATAGTAAAAAAACAAACAGACATGAAATCACTGATATCATTGACTAATAAGCCCTTGTACGTTTTCTTCATTTGACTTTTATTTGCTGATTGTTTCATCTGAATGTTTAATCTGTTCCACCTCTTTAAGCTACATCAATAACCAATGTAATACGCCCCCTGGATTTGGTCACCACAGTCACACGGTCAAAGAGCAAGTCAGCCTCGCTGCTGGCCCCTGCTGGCCGCGCCCCGTCACTATCTGTCAAATCCTGTTACAGAGTGCTCTGATGTCTGTGGGAAAAAACTTGAAACTGAGCAAGATGACTATTGCAGCAACACGTCATCAGTAGGATAAAACTAAGCTGTCTCTTGATGGTCTACGACAGGGTGTCCAAACTGGGTCAGAGAGTGCTGGTGTCCTGCATGTTTTAGTTCTCTGCCTGCTTCATCATACCTGAATCTAATGATGACGTCATCACCAAGGTTGTGAAAAAGAACAATAATGAGCCTTTCATCACAAAGTGGATGGGAGAGGCACCGGATGGAGATCAACGGAGATCAAAGCCGGAGGAAATCTTGGATCTGAGCATCTCCATGGCAAAAGGCCCTGATCTCCTTTGATCTGATAGGAGATCAGCACTGGAGCCATGGAGAAGCTCAGATCAAAGGAAATCAGCTTTGTAGAGTTGTAATGTGCTCGTACTCATCCTTACATTTTTCTAGAAATTTGTCTTCAATCACCTTTTCTCTATTTACACTCTCTACTTGAACCTTTACCTGTTTATTTATTTCATATTTTCCAAATATCATGATTTTTGTTTGACCTAGATTTAATGAATTAGATTTCATTTCTCTGAATGTATCTAGTATGTCGTTGAAGAGTTTTTCCTAGGATTTGGGAGAATTGTGGGTCTGTAGTTTGTGAAGTGTGTCTGTTTTCAATAACGGTATCCTTACTGGAAGCCTGTTGAATGATACTATGTAGAACCTTCTATGTACTGCTGACATGGTCTTTATTGTTTTCTGGTACTTTCTTAAAAGAATTCTTCTAACATTTTCTCATCATATGAGTGAACTTTGTTTTACATTTCTTGGATTTATTTTCCATCTCCTTCGTTCATCATTTATTGGATTCTCTATGTCATGTATTCTTCTCCTTGGATGCATTTTTTAAGCCCTTTGTCATCCATTAAACATCTTTATATTCCACTTTTTCTCGTATTTATAAATGAGTTCCCAGTCATCTGATTGTACCTCAATAACTAGTTTTTCCAGGGACTGCTCTGTTTTGACTCATTTGTGTTGACATCTATCTGTTGTCTGTTTTAATGTTTCTGTGTTTTTTATTGTAAATAGTAAAAAAACTAAAACAAACAGACATGAAATCACTGATATCATTGACTAATACATCACTTACTTTGATATTATCTATAACATGTGTAAATAAATTATGACCCTCCAAACGACCCCCAGGAGGCCCGGCTGTTGTGTGTGTGTGTGTGTGTGTGTGTGTGTGTGTGTGTGTGGGGGGGGGGGGGGGGGGGGGGGGTGTTTGGGCCTGGTTATAGGAGAAGTGAGGATGGAGCAGCCATTTACTGGTAAAACTAACTCACTAACATCTTGGTGAAAATAGAATATATGTTTTTTTCAAATTAAAGTGACAATGAAAGTGAGAACAGGAGTTCCCCCCTCACCTCCAGAGTGAACATAAGTCATGTCTGTATATTACATCCATCATCCATCCATCCATCCATCCATCCATCCATCATCCATCATCCATGATGTGATCCAGCAAACATGTCCAAGCAGTAGTGTTGTGTTGTTGCTTCTCATTGTCAATAGAACCATGAGAAAGTATGAGAGTGACTGATACGCTTGTATGATCACTGGACCTTTTGAAAGCAGTCAGACTCTCATACTGTACCAGTAGCATCTGTGTCATTCACAACCCGTCTCCATCTTAACTGGACTTTCTGTGTACACATATGATTTTGTGTTTTCATCTGTGGACTGGTGACTAGTGAGTGTGTTGCCTTCAGTGGCAAAGGGAAATAAAACCTCTGCATGAAGAGGAATCATGGAGCCTCCCCCTTCTCAGCTCCAAGTGTCCAAATCTGAACAGCTGGTCTGGGCTCTGAGTGGAAGCTGAGGTGGTCATGTGCCTGGGCCTCCAGACTGATCCACTCCACTCCAAGTCCAAGTCCGAGTGTAAAACTCAGTCTCAGTCTCAGTCTCAGTCTCTAGCTTTGTCCACTCTCTCTCTCTCTCTCTCTCTCTCTCTCTCTCTCTCGCTCTCTCTCACGGTGCAACCTCAGCTCCGCCCACTGCTCCCAGAGTCCAGATCCATATTTCACTTTCTCTTGTATTGTTTGATTGTACACTCATAGTGACAGGGCGTCTTTTCCTTTATAAATGAGTTCCCAGTCATCCGATTGTACCTCAATAACTAGTTTATCCAGGGATTCCTCTCTTCTGACTCATTTGTAATGATATCCATCTGTTGTCTCTTTTAATCTTTCTGTGGTTTTTATTGGAAATAGTAAAAAAACAAACAGACATGAAATCACTGATATCATTGACTAATACATCACTTACTTTGATATTATCTATAACATGTGTAAATAAATTATGACCCTCCAAACGACCCCCAGGAGGCCCGGCTGTTGTGTGTGTGTGTGTGTGTGTGTGTGTGTGTGTGTGGGGGGGGGGGGGGGGGGGGGGTGTTTGGGCCTGGTTATAGGAGAAGTGAGGATGGAGCAGCCATTTACTGGTAAAACTAACTCACTAACATCTTGGTGAAAATAGAATATATGTTTTTTTCAAATTAAAGTGACAATGAAAGTGAGAACAGGAGTTCCCCCCTCACCTCCAGAGTGAACATAAGTCATGTCTGTATATTACATCCATCATCCATCCATCCATCCATCCATCCATCCATCCATCATCCATCATCCATGATGTGATCCAGCAAACATGTCCAAGCAGTAGTGTTGTGTTGTTGCTTCTCATTGTCAATAGAACCATGAGAAAGTATGAGAGTGACTGATACGCTTGTATGATCACTGGACCTTTTGAAAGCAGTCAGACTCTCATACTGTACCAGTAGCATCTGTGTCATTCACAACCCGTCTCCATCTTAACTGGACTTTCTGTGTACACATATGATTTTGTGTTTTCATCTGTGGACTGGTGACTAGTGAGTGTGTTGCCTTCAGTGGCAAAGGGAAATAAAACCTCTGCATATGAAGAGGAATCATGGAGCCTCCCCCTTCTCAGCTCCAAGTGTCCAAATCTGAACAGCTGGTCTGGGCTCTGAGTGGAAGCTGAGGTGGTCATGTGCCTGGGCCTCCAGACTGATCCACTCCACTCCAAGTCCAAGTCCGAGTGTAAAACTCAGTCTCAGTCTCAGTCTCAGTCTCTAGCTTTGTCCACTCTCTCTCTCTCTCTCTCTCTCTCTCTCTCTCTCTCGCTCTCTCTCACGGTGCAACCTCAGCTCCGCCCACTGCTCCCAGAGTCCAGATCCATATTTCACTTTCTCTTGTATTGTTTGATTGTACACTCATAGTGACAGGGCGTCTTTTCCTTTATAAATGAGTTCCCAGTCATCCGATTGTACCTCAATAACTAGTTTATCCAGGGATTCCTCTCTTCTGACTCATTTGTAATGATATCCATCTGTTGTCTCTTTTAATCTTTCTGTGGTTTTTATTGGAAATAGTAAAAAAACAAACAGACATGAAATCACTGATATCATTGACTAATAAGCCCTTGTACGTTTTCTTCATTTGACTTTTATTTGCTGATTGTTTCATCTGAATGTTTAATCTGTTCCACCTCTTTAAGCTACATCAATAACCAATGTAATACGCCCCCTGGATTTGGTCACCACAGTCACACGGTCAAAGAGCAAGTCAGCCTCGCTGCTGGCCCCTGCTGGCCGCGCCCCGTCACTATCTGTCAAATCCTGTTACAGAGTGCTCTGATGTCTGTGGGAAAAAACTTGAAACTGAGCAAGATGACTATTGCAGCAACACGTCATCAGTAGGATAAAACTAAGCTGTCTCTTGATGGTCTACGACAGGGTGTCCAAACTGGGTCAGAGAGTGCTGGTGTCCTGCATGTTTTAGTTCTCTGCCTGCTTCATCATACCTGAATCTAATGATGACGTCATCACCAAGGTTGTGAAAAAGAACAATAATGAGCCTTTCATCACAAAGTGGATGGGAGAGGCACCGGATGGAGATCAACGGAGATCAAAGCCGGAGGAAATCTTGGATCTGAGCATCTCCATGGCAAAAGGCCCTGATCTCCTTTGATCTGATAGGAGATCAGCACTGGAGCCATGGAGAAGCTCAGATCAAAGGAAATCAGCTTTGTAGAGTTGTAATGTGCTCGTACTCATCCTTACATTTTTCTAGAAATTTGTCTTCAATCACCTTTTCTCTATTTACACTCTCTACTTGAACCTTTACCTGTTTATTTATTTCATATTTTCCAAATATCATGATTTTTGTTTGACCTAGATTTAATGAATTAGATTTCATTTCTCTGAATGTATCTAGTATGTCGTTGAAGAGTTTTTCTAGGATTTGGGAGAATTTTGGGTCTGTAGTTTGTGAAGTGTGTCTGTTTTCAATAACGGTATCCTTACTGGAAGCCTGTTGAATGATACTATGTAGAACCTTCTATGTACTGCTGACATGGTCTTTATTGTTTTCTGGTACTTTCTTAAAAGAATTCTTCTAACATTTTCTCATCATATGAGTGAACTTTGTTTTACATTTCTTGGATTTATTTTCCATCTCCTTCGTTCATCATTTATTGGATTCTCTATGTCATGTATTCTTCTCCTTGGATGCATTTTTTAAGCCCTTTGTCATCCATTAAACATCTTTATATTCCACTTTTTCTCGTATTTATAAATGAGTTCCCAGTCATCTGATTGTACCTCAATAACTAGTTTTTCCAGGGACTGCTCTGTTTTGACTCATTTGTGTTGACATCTATCTGTTGTCTGTTTTAATGTTTCTGTGTTTTTTATTGTAAATAGTAAAAAAACTAAAACAAACAGACATGAAATCACTGATATCATTGACTAATACATCACTTACTTTGATATTATCTATAACATGTGTAAATAAATTATGACCCTCCAAACGACCCCCAGGAGGCCCGGCTGTTGTGTGTGTGTGTGTGTGTGTGTGTGTGTGTGTGGGGGGGGGGGGGGGGGGTGTGTTTGGGCCTGGTTATAGGAGAAGTGAGGATGGAGCAGCCATTTACTGGTAAAACTAACTCACTAACATCTTGGTGAAAATAGAATATATGTTTTTTTCAAATTAAAGTGACAATGAAAGTGAGAACAGGAGTTCCCCCCTCACCTCCAGAGTGAACATAAGTCATGTCTGTATATTACATCCATCATCCATCCATCCATCCATCCATCCATCCATCATCCATCATCCATGATGTGATCCAGCAAACATGTCCAAGCAGTAGTGTTGTGTTGTTGCTTCTCATTGTCAATAGAACCATGAGAAAGTATGAGAGTGACTGATACGCTTGTATGATCACTGGACCTTTTGAAAGCAGTCAGACTCTCATACTGTACCAGTAGCATCTGTGTCATTCACAACCCGTCTCCATCTTAACTGGACTTTCTGTGTACACATATGATTTTGTGTTTTCATCTGTGGACTGGTGACTAGTGAGTGTGTTGCCTTCAGTGGCAAAGGGAAATAAAACCTCTGCATGAAGAGGAATCATGGAGGCTCCCCCTTCTCAGCTCCAAGTGTCCAAATCTGAACAGCTGGTCTGGGCTCTGAGTGGAAGCTGAGGTGGTCATGTGCCTGGGCCTCCAGACTGATCCACTCCACTCCAAGTCCAAGTCCGAGTGTAAAACTCAGTCTCAGTCTCAGTCTCAGTCTCTAGCTTTGTCCACTCTCTCTCTCTCTCTCTCTCTCTCTCTCTCTCTCGCTCTCTCTCACGGTGCAACCTCAGCTCCGCCCACTGCTCCCAGAGTCCAGATCCATATTTCACTTTCTCTTGTATTGTTTGATTGTACACTCATAGTGACAGGGCGTCTTTTCCTTTATAAATGAGTTCCCAGTCATCCGATTGTACCTCAATAACTAGTTTATCCAGGGATTCCTCTCTTCTGACTCATTTGTAATGATATCCATCTGTTGTCTCTTTTAATCTTTCTGTGGTTTTTATTGGAAATAGTAAAAAAACAAACAGACATGAAATCACTGATATCATTGACTAATACATCACTTACTTTGATATTATCTATAACATGTGTAAATAAATTATGACCCTCCAAACGACCCCCAGGAGGCCCGGCTGTTGTGTGTGTGTGTGTGTGTGTGTGGGGGGGGGTGTGTGTGTGTGTGTTTGGGCCTGGTTATAGGAGAAGTGAGGATGGAGCAGCCATTTACTGGTAAAACTAACTCACTAACATCTTGGTGAAAATAGAATATATGTTTTTTTCAAATTAAAGTGACAATGAAAGTGAGAACAGGAGTTCCCCCCTCACCTCCAGAGTGAACATAAGTCATGTCTGTATATTACATCCATCATCCATCCATCCATCCATCCATCCATCCATCATCCATCATCCATGATGTGATCCAGCAAACATGTCCAAGCAGTAGTGTTGTGTTGTTGCTTCTCATTGTCAATAGAACCATGAGAAAGTATGAGAGTGACTGATACGCTTGTATGATCACTGGACCTTTTGAAAGCAGTCAGACTCTCATACTGTACCAGTAGCATCTGTGTCATTCACAACCCGTCTCCATCTTAACTGGACTTTCTGTGTACACATATGATTTTGTGTTTTCATCTGTGGACTGGTGACTAGTGAGTGTGTTGCCTTCAGTGGCAAAGGGAAATAAAACCTCTGCATGAAGAGGAATCATGGAGCCTCCCCCTTCTCAGCTCCAAGTGTCCAAATCTGAACAGCTGGTCTGGGCTCTGAGTGGAAGCTGAGGTGGTCATGTGCCTGGGCCTCCAGACTGATCCACTCCACTCCAAGTCCAAGTCCGAGTGTAAAACTCAGTCTCAGTCTCAGTCTCAGTCTCTAGCTTTGTCCACTCTCTCTCTCTCTCTCTCTCTCTCTCTCTCTCTCTCGCTCTCTCTCACGGTGCAACCTCAGCTCCGCCCACTGCTCCCAGAGTCCAGATCCATATTTCACTTTCTCTTGTATTGTTTGATTGTACACTCATAGTGACAGGGCGTCTTTTCCTTTATAAATGAGTTCCCAGTCATCCGATTGTACCTCAATAACTAGTTTATCCAGGGATTCCTCTCTTCTGACTCATTTGTAATGATATCCATCTGTTGTCTCTTTTAATCTTTCTGTGGTTTTTATTGGAAATAGTAAAAAAACAAACAGACATGAAATCACTGATATCATTGACTAATACATCACTTACTTTGATATTATCTATAACATGTGTAAATAAATTATGACCCTCCAAACGACCCCCAGGAGGCCCGGCTGTTGTGTGTGTGTGTGTGTGTGTGTGGGGGGGGGGGGGGGGGGGGGGGGGGTGTTTGGGCCTGGTTATAGGAGAAGTGAGGATGGAGCAGCCATTTACTGGTAAAACTAACTCACTAACATCTTGGTGAAAATAGAATATATGTTTTTTTCAAATTAAAGTGACAATGAAAGTGAGAACAGGAGTTCCCCCCTCACCTCCAGAGTGAACATAAGTCATGTCTGTATATTACATCCATCATCCATCCATCCATCCATCCATCCATCCATCCATCATCCATCATCCATGATGTGATCCAGCAAACATGTCCAAGCAGTAGTGTTGTGTTGTTGCTTCTCATTGTCAATAGAACCATGAGAAAGTATGAGAGTGACTGATACGCTTGTATGATCACTGGACCTTTTGAAAGCAGTCAGACTCTCATACTGTACCAGTAGCATCTGTGTCATTCACAACCCGTCTCCATCTTAACTGGACTTTCTGTGTACACATATGATTTTGTGTTTTCATCTGTGGACTGGTGACTAGTGAGTGTGTTGCCTTCAGTGGCAAAGGGAAATAAAACCTCTGCATGAAGAGGAATCATGGAGCCTCCCCCTTCTCAGCTCCAAGTGTCCAAATCTGAACAGCTGGTCTGGGCTCTGAGTGGAAGCTGAGGTGGTCATGTGCCTGGGCCTCCAGACTGATCCACTCCACTCCAAGTCCAAGTCCGAGTGTAAAACTCAGTCTCAGTCTCAGTCTCAGTCTCTAGCTTTGTCCACTCTCTCTCTCTCTCTCTCTCTCTCTCTCTCTCTCTCTCGCTCTCTCTCACGGTGCAACCTCAGCTCCGCCCACTGCTCCCAGAGTCCAGATCCATATTTCACTTTCTCTTGTATTGTTTGATTGTACACTCATAGTGACAGGGCGTCTTTTCCTTTATAAATGAGTTCCCAGTCATCCGATTGTACCTCAATAACTAGTTTATCCAGGGATTCCTCTCTTCTGACTCATTTGTAATGATATCCATCTGTTGTCTCTTTTAATCTTTAATCTTTCTGTGGTTTTTATTGGAAATAGTAAAAAAACAAACAGACATGAAATCACTGATATCATTGACTAATACATCACTTACTTTGATATTATCTATAACATGTGTAAATAAATTATGACCCTCCAAACGACCCCCAGGAGGCCCGGCTGTTGTGTGTGTGTGTGTGTGTGTGGGGGGGGGGGGGGGGGGGGGGGGGGGTGTTTGGGCCTGGGGGGTGTTTGGGCCTGGTTATAGGAGAAGTGAGGATGGAGCAGCCATTTACTGGTAAAACTAACTCACTAACATCTTGGTGAAAATAGAATATATGTTTTTTTCAAATTAAAGTGACAATGAAAGTGAGAACAGGAGTTCCCCCCTCACCTCCAGAGTGAACATAAGTCATGTCTGTATATTACATCCATCATCCATCCATCCATCCATCCATCCATCCATCCATCATCCATCATCCATGATGTGATCCAGCAAACATGTCCAAGCAGTAGTGTTGTGTTGTTTGCTTCTCATTGTCAATAGAACCATGAGAAAGTATGAGAGTGACTGATACGCTTGTATGATCACTGGACCTTTTGAAAGCAGTCAGACTCTCATACTGTACCAGTAGCATCTGTGTCATTCACAACCCGTCTCCATCTTAACTGGACTTTCTGTGTACACATATGATTTTTGTGTTTTCATCTGTGGACTGGTGACTAGTGAGTGTGTTGCCTTCAGTGGCAAAGGGGAAATACAAACCTCTGCATGAAGAGGAATCATGGAGCCTCCCCCTTCTCAGCTCCAAGTGTCCAAATCTGAAACAGCTGGGTCTGGGGCTCTGAGTGGAAGCTGAGGTGGGTCATGTGCCCTGGGCCTCCAGACTGATCCACTCCACTCCAAGTCCAAGTCCGAGTGTAAAACTCAGGTCTCAGTCTCAGTCTCAGTCTCTAGCTTTGTCCACTCTCTCCTCTCTCGTCTCTCTCTCTCTCTCCTCGCTCTCTCTCACGGTGCAACCTCAGCTCCGCCCACTGCTCCCAGAGTCCAGATCCATATTTCACTTTCTCTTGTATTGTTTGATTGTACACTCATAGTGACAGGGGCGTCTTTTCCTTTATAAATGAGTTTCCCAGTCATCCGATTTGTACCTCAATAACTAGTTTATCCAGGGATTCCTCTCTTCTGACTCATTTGTAATGATATCCATCTGTTGTCTCTCTTTTAATCTTTCTGTGGTTTTTATTGGAAATAGTAAAAAAAACAAACAGACATGAAATCACTGATATCATTGACTAATACATCACTTACTTTGATATTATCTATAAACATGTGTAAATAAATTATGACCCTCCAAACGACCCCCAGGAGGCCCGGCTGTTGTGTGTGTGTGTGTGTGTGTGTGTGGGGGGGGGGGTGTGTGTGTGTGTGTTTGGGCCTGGTTATAGGAGAAGTGAGGATGGAGCAGCCATTTACTGGTAAAACTAACTCACTAACATCTTGGTGAAAATAGAATATATCGTTTTTTTTCAAATTAAAGTGACAATGAAAGTGAGAACAGGAGTTCCCCCCCTCACCTCCAGAGTGAACATAAGTCATGTCTGTATATTACATCCATCATCCATCCATCCATCCATCCATCCATCCATCATCCATCATCCATGATGTGATCCAGCAAACATGTCCAAGCAGTAGTGTTGTGTTTGTTGCTTCTCATTGTCAATAGAACCATGAGAAAAGTATGAGAGTGACTGATACGCTTGTATGATCACTGGACCTTTTGAAAGCAGTCAGACTCTCATACTGTACCAGTAGCATCTGTGTCATTCACAACCCGTCTCCATCTTAACTGGACTTTCTGTGTACACATATGATTTTGTGTTTTTCATCTGTGGACTGGTGACTAGTGAGTGTGTATGCCTTCAGTGGCAAAGGGGAAATAAAACCTCTGCATGAAGAGGAATCATGGAGCCTCCCCCTTCTCAGCTCCAAGTGTCCCAAATCTGAACAGCTGGTCTGGGCTCTGAGTGGAAGCTGAGGTGGTCATGTGCCTGGGCCTCCAGACTGATCCACTCCACTCCAAGTCCAAGTCCGAGTGTAAAACTCAGTCTCAGTCTCAGTCTCAGTCCTCTAGCT
>NW_028291821.1:0-11135 GCF_963383615.2 Lipophrys pholis | reverse complement strand
CCAACCAACCCCAACCCCAACCCAACCCCAACCCAACCCCAACCCCAACCCCAACCCACCCAACCCCAACCCAACCCCAACCCCAACCCAACCCCAACCCAACCCCAACCCCAACCCAACCCCAACCCAACCCCAACCCCAACCCCAACCCCAACCCCAACCCCAACCCCAACCCAACCCCAACCCCAACCCCGTAGCAACACTTGAACATTGTCCTTCAAAGAAGAAAAATGAAGACGACAATCTTACTTGACATTTTAGATTTAGGACTGAAATTTTCCCCAGTTTTCGCGTAACAAATAGTTATAGGGCCATTTCCCCAATAGCTCTTGGTACTTCTACCGAATTTGCTTAGGTCGATACCAGCAGCTCACGGTTTTCATTTTATTTATGTGTCAATTGAAGCCAAGGATCAAATATTTGGCTGACAAATAGTCCAATTTACTTGTTAACGAACTGGAAAGAGCAGGTCAACCAACAAGCAGCATGCGAATCTTTTCTTCAGTCTCATATTGATGTAGGTTGATGATGGTGTATGATGATGATGGTGCTGATGAAGATGATGCATGTGGAGATCATTTTTTCTTGCCCTCCTTTTTTGAGCTTTTGACAGGCGCCTTTTTGCTCTGGGCGCAGAGCTTCTTGTTGCGGAGGATACGGCCAAGCTTTTTCTTCAGCAGCATGACTTTGAACCTGTCGAAGTCATTGAGCTAGCTCCTACGCTTGAGCTGAGCCAGTTTTCTACCAAGAGCAGAGTTCGCGAACTTCTTCTTGATTTAGCTCTTAGCAATATGCTTCCGGATGACTCCAGTCCGAGAGCCCCACTTGATGGGCAACTTGAAGTCAGTCAAAGAGAGTCTCTTGACAGGCACAACCTGCCTCTCCATCTCATCAGAGTCAACAAGAACACGATTGAGGTTGACCACATCAGCCACCACACACAGCTTGCCCTCCTCAGCCCCATAGTTCACTCTGCAGACCCTGCCGATCTCAACGAATTTGTTGAAGATTTCAGCCATTTAATTAATCAGCAAAACATGGTGCTTTCCTTGTGGTGTATTCAGAGTGGGATCCTTCTCATGGCAAGGCACAGTCTTATGCACCCACCGCTCAAGAAGTTCTTTGAGACGTGCTCTAGTCTTAGGCCTGGTGCTTGAGGCAGCTTTTGCTAGGCCCCTTCCCAAACCGGATACAAAACAACCAGCCTACCTCCTACCCGTAGATACCTAACGGAAAGGTTCAAAAGCTGCGTGTAGATGAGAAAGGGGTTGACCCTGGCCTCAGCCTTGTGATGAAGTGGATTATCCTTGAACTCCTCTCTCTTTTCAGCCCGCCGATCTTCTCTCTGCTGTTTCTTGAGGCTGTCCTTAAATACCTTGCGTTCCTCAGCCATTTTCCCTGCGCTTGGATTTGTTCTCTAAGCAAATGTTTCCGGATGATTCCATTCAGAGATCCCCCTGTGGGAATCTTTATAAGATAGGATCAAACACACCTTTTTGGCGCACCTATAATAACTGACAAGTCTGTATCAGTCTAACCCTAGTTCTACTAGCACATAGATAAAAAGAAAGGCGAATCAAATATGAATTTTGTCAAGCATTCTCTTGTGAATAGGCTGATCACGTTCTAGTATGGCAACTCTCTTCACTACCTGCTTCAAAGCAGGGAGAGGCTCATCGCCATCAATCCGCCTCAGCCCAAGCCACCTGCCTACACCAACTTTCTAGCCAAAGTAAGCGCAGAATAGTCACTTCCACTCACCCACGCCATCTCCTCTCACCTCCCTCCCAGCCTGCCTATAGACTAAACCCATATTCATCACTACTATCCCAACAAGCCATAGCAGCAGGTTAAGAACGCATAGCAACTGGATGAACTTGTCCCAGTGTAGCTTGAAGGTCTGTGCTTGTGCTACATCCAGGTGAAAGGGATTAGCAACGACTACAGTGTGATTGCAGTGACTCATTGTGAAGATCAGTCATCGAAAACCCCACTGCTGTTCACTGACCGCTTTCTAGGGGTGTGCGATATCGGCCATCCCACAAACATCGAGCAGCATCTCCAAGGCCTTTAAAAGTTAACCAGGTGCTTCCAGAACGATACCTTTGTATTCCCTTCGAGGATATCTGGCATTGCAAAGGCGATGTAGCTAGCGAAGGAATTTTGTCAGGAGGACCAGGAGAAGGAGTTCTTGTAGATGAAGAAGCAAGTGATGGATGACCAGACGAAGCAGGGCAAGTTGATGGTTCCGACAACCCTGGCAGAATAGAAGATACTGAACCCCTTCCTCAAAGTGAACCGTCTAGCCAACCACCTCAAACAACATCCTCACAAAGTAGCCCTTGCTTTGATCGAGATGCTAAAAAAACAGTGACACTCTACTTAGCTAATTATTAGATGATCAATCAAGGAGGGCAAGATATGGGCTATTACTGGACGTCCAACCCGAAGGAAGAACTACAGAATGGAAATGGAAATAAGTATATCAGGGTGCAGCATGACTATCAGATATAGTAGAAGCAGAACTACCCCCTTTATTACACAGACCAGTATTTCAGGCCTGCCTAGCCTCACATCTTTCACACTAGACATCCTTCTCTGCCCTCCCGGATAAAGCGCAGAACCGACTAAAGCTTGCGCTACACCTACTCAAGCTCAAACAACCCAAGAACTTAGAGAGCGGACAGCCTAAATAAGTATTAAAAGATTCGGTCTCCTTTCGACTGGCAGTTACAAAACAGACCTGGTTGTAGGACAGCAAATTACCAGTAGCACCGCAGACACAGCAGTCCACTCTACCGATACCTCCAGCCACACAGAAAGCCAAGCATAGGCCGCTGTCCTCCAATGCCGGCCAACAACACCAAACCAATTCCTCCCTTCACTCGTATAAAACCTCCTCTTCTCTTCTTCGCTCTACAACAACGGTGACCGATAGATATCAATCATTTTCTCATTGAACCGTAGTAATAGCCACTGATGTTCGGACTGGTCTGCTTGGCTGGGATTGGGTAGGTTGGATTCCGGATGCTCAAGGTTGGACTGATGTGCTGCTGGTGGTGGGAGGGTTGTAACTAGTCTTGCTTGTGCTGCCTTAGGGGCTTGGTCTATCTCTAGCGGTAGTACCGGCTTGGAGTGTGCACTTCGGCTCGTGAGGTGCGAGGAGGATCGTTAGGCTGTCTGCTGCTATTGGGCTTGTAAAACTAGTTCGTGTGGGTTGAGTTGTAGGACTTCTCTTTCACACCTTGCGTGTAGTACTTGCTGCCTCTGTCCTTTGAGCCGTTGGATAATTTGGACTAGTTGAGCTGTGAGTTCTTGGATTCAAAGCGCATCCCCTCGTATTTGGACTTGCTCTCACAATCGCTGATGTAGATCCCGATTAAGGAACGGTGAGGATCCAATCTTTCCCATACTTCAGGCTTGTCCCCTTTCATGATATGGAAGAACTAGCCGTCTTTGAACACCCAGGCTAAAACTTGTCCCTCCTCCTTGCGGGCTCTTCTGACATGGTCCAACATTTCCATCGTGCTGTGGGCGTCCTTCTTTGGCAGTGGAGTCAGACAGAGCTTTCCCTCGATGAGAGGGAGTTCAAGGATCTAGAGGAAATTACTGGCGATTCGGTTGTTCTGGAACATGAGTTAGCAGAGAAATCTTAACGATACCTTTCGAAGCTGAAGGTTGGAGTCATCAAGATTGTTGACGATGCGCTGCAGGTCCTTGCGCAGGAGGGAATGGAAAATCTACAGCTGCTGGGATCGGTTATCGGAGATGTGACTGGTCAGTCTATCACTCTATCAGTTTGTTCATCGAATCGATCAGCAACCTCTTCTCCTCCAAGATCCTGTCCTCTTTCATTGCAATAAATATTGTTATTTTGGAGGGCTTTCATTTGGCCTTAGCGAAGCCTACTCTGGACCCTTAAACGTCAAAGTGCGTGTAAAAGGCTTTGATGAAGCTGTCTCCCAGGATAAAAGACTCCCCTAGTTATGCAGGCAGATTAAGTCCGATCACCCCTATGATGCACTGACTCTGAGATCCACTGGTCACCTTCAGGATATAGTCCTTTGGCTTGAGTGTGTAGTCATCATCTCCAAACTTGAAGGTCAAGTCAGGCTGCTGGTCGATAGTGTCACAGTCCACCTTCTTCTATCTGCCTGCTCCGTATGCCTTCAACATCTTATCGACTACTTTTGTAGGGCCTGCGATCACTGAAGTGCCGGTGTCGACGATAGCCATAAGAGTGTTTGAAATCTTGTAAGAAGTGCCATTGAACACCACGTCTGACATGTTGGCCAACCAGTATGTTTCTGAGACCAGTGGGTAATACTTAAAGTTTTAGGAGGCGTAGTCAGGGTTGACACCGCCTAGCACCATGGCTGAGCCCTACACTCCTGGTTCCTTTGTCAGGTAAAAGCTGAAGGAGTTGCCCTCGACCTTGCCCTGCTGGTAGAGAAGATCAAACACCAATGGCATACTGTTAACTGAGATCTTTGGCCATGCCATGCCGAGGATACCATCGAACTTGGCAGCCAAGAAGGAGAGTCCTGTGAGGTGAGTAATCTGGCCGAAGAGGACATCGGTGGCTGTCAGTCCTCCCACTGTTGCAACGTCTTGCCCAACGTATCCTGACACTGCCCCTGATCCATAAAGGATGCTGAATTTGGTCCCGTTGTATTTGTAGGTCGAAGACTTGGAGGAATCAAAATATTTGTGGAGGTAGCAGGCAGCACTCAAGTAGCACTCTTTGCTGGGCACCCAGAGATTAGAGCTGCCTGTGTCAAAGATGACTTCGAAGGGCTGGCCCGGTGTACCAATAGTGATGGGTCCGTAGTACTGAGTGTCCAAGAAGTTGTTGATTTTAACTTCAGGGTAGGAGTAGAGGTTGGGCCGGATGCCAAGTGCATCAAGAAGTGAAGGGTGGAGCTGCTAGTACTTGCCCTGCATGTACCACCTGAATCTAAGGGTGTCAGGCAAGGAACGAGTACGGTGTAGAATAGGTATTTATTGGACAGCCTGCACATAGAGCAGCACAAAAGTCAGGAACATCATCTGTATCATCAACTCACACGGTATAATAGATTATGCTTATATCAGAGAAAAGACATCAACCACCACACAATTCACACAATTCACACAATTCACACAATTCACACAATTCACACAATTCACACAATTCAGTTCTGATTATATTCAATTACACACGTATGCTAATGGTTGTCGTGGTGCTTGTAGAGGCGGTCTGGAGCATAGTCGATAGGACTTATTATCAGCTGCTTGGGGTGCCTGTCCATGCTGGGGATGCACTCATTAAGCAGGCCTATAAAAACATCACTCATCACTCCAATCAACATAAACAGTCAGATTTCGCAGCTGTCCACCTTGCCTACCAGGTACTCATCAACCCTGACAAAAGGAGTCGATACGACCGGTACGGGCCAGGATTCGAGCGGATGAAGCCCCACCAGCAGCAACATGGCTTTTTCGGCATACAAATGTAAGAAGAACAGCCAGAGCCAACGCCCTTGGCCATAACATTAGCCATTGATTTAAAATAGGCGTATACAGGAGCCACGTTCGACCTCGAGTTTGATGGGAGGCGGGCATGTTCACACTGCCATGGAAGAGGCACTGACAAGCCATAGGACTACCAGAAGTGCACTCATTGTAAGGGGGAGGGGGTGATCAGCAGGAGAGTACAGAACATGGGCATGACTCAAATCTTCCAATAGCACTGTAGATATTGTCAGGGCAAGGGGCTGGTCAAACGCTCCAGATGCAGAAAGTGTGGGGGCAGTATGCTCGTTAAGGAAACATTAAAGAAGGTGGTAGTGCTAGAGCCAGGAGTAAGCAATGGTCATGAGATGGTACTGCCGAATGCAGGCAGTGAGACGATGGAGGGAGGCTGTTCTGACATCATCCTCAAAGTGACTGTCATGGATAGTGAGGAGTGGAAGAGGATTGGGAATGATCTGGAGTTGAAGCTGAATATAACCCTTAGTGAAGCAGTACTGGGCTTTCGAAAGGAGGTGAAGCACCTGGATGGACATATCTTCACAGTGGAGAACAAGGGGGTGGTGTCTTTAGGACAGAGGCTATACTTGGGGGGAGAAGGGATGCCTTCAGCAGGGGGCCGGTGGGGCAGACTGATAGTGATAATCGGGATTGAAATAGAGTAGTTCGATAACAGCCAGCTGGATCTGTGGGAGTAGTTGTTTGAGAAAAAGAGGGATCTGTGATTACGCATATTTAGAGTGGATGTTAGGCAGGCGTATATCCTCTACTGCACATGCGAGAGGATAAGAACTGCCATCTTTCTGTGCCTCACCTGGTTCGCAGCGAGGGTGTCTCTACACTTTATATATTATTAACCAATCAATCGCCCTTGTATTTTAGCATCACATTCACGGCTGTCAGCAGGCTCAGCAGCAGTCCGCCATACAGGTCTATCCTTATTTCAAAGCTGTTCCTCACTTCGTCTCGTCTTACCCTCTTGTAGCTGTTGGAGTTGTTTCTCTTGTCTTTCTATTTGGTGCTAGCCGGCAGCTTTACCTTTTCTTCTGCTTTGAAATTGTGGACAGGTTTGGGCAGCAAGCCAGGGATGAGCAAGTAATTAAGCCGGTGAGCAAGGGAAGAAGAGGCTAAGAAAGAAAGGGATTTAAGAGGGGTGGGAGAATAAGCCCAGAAGGTGGGATAGAAGCATGCGAGCATCTCCAACTATAAATTAAGTATATTGCTTTTATGTGATAATAAAGGACATTAGGCAATCAAATCGAATTGTCAAAAAGGTCCACCAGGCCTACCAGTCACCTCCTCCTCGTTCATGCCCTCCTCCTCTTCCTACTCGGTGGTGTTCTTCTGTATACACTTCTTGAAAAAATATATCGCCAGGATTATTATTATCACCAAGAACAAGCCGATCCCAACTGATATCAGAGCCACTCGCCAGGCCTTTGCACAGTTGCCGGATATCAGGTCATACCCTGAAGCGCACTTTATGCAGCTGCTTGAGCTACGACATGTCGCACAGTTCTACCCGCAAGCTAGGCATGACCCTTGTGAAGCGTAGTATGTTGGTGTGCATGTCATGCAGAAACTCAGGGACAGACATGAACTGCAGTTGGTAGGACAGCTCACACAAGAACTACCACTCAAGATATACCCTCCCAGACATTGACACAAATTGGATGTTTAGTTCAACTTTGCGTTGGCGATGCAAGTTGTGCAGGTCGCTGCAGATGTGCAGGTGGAGCAAGACAGCATGCACTGGGAGCAGCTGGTACCGTTTATGTAGTAGGAATTTGCACAAGAAGTGCAATTGACAGCTTGCATGCTGCAAGTCATGCATGAATCCGAGCATTTAGCACACTCCTGGTCAGTCAGGCCAATCGCACTGGTGTTGAAAAAGTACCCACTGTTGCAATTGCACATGCTGGCGTTGTCCAGACTGGCGTTATCAACGCATGTATCGCAGGTAGAAATGTTACTGCAGGTGCTGCACTCGATAGCGCATGCCGTGCACTACCCACTGTCCAAGAAATACTTAGAGAAGCAGGATGTACAGCCATCTATATTGTCGCATATTTAGCAGTTGGTGGGACATTATACGCAGATGACGTAATCCCCTATTGTATCGTTGACGAAGTAGCCTGCCGCACATTACAGACAACTGTTTGCAGTAAAAGTACAGTTGGAACAGCCAGTCACGCAGAACGAACATAGTCCTACAGCGGAGTTGGATAGGTACTGGGAACTAGGACACCCTTCTATGTCGGGGATACAGGATCCTGTGGGTAAGGTCAGATATCTGATGGGACAGGATTGCAGGCATAAGCCTTTGAGCAAGTAGCTGTGTAGGCAGCCGGTGCAGACTGTCCTTCGATTTATTACTTAGCAGGATGCACATGATTAAATCTCACAGAGGCTGCACTAGGTGATTGAGGAGGCGTAGTATCCTGCTGGGCAGGAGGAGGAGCAAGCACCTGAAACTTCGAGGACGAACTGGTCTGGGGCACAGCATGTGCTACATCCAGTCGAACAGGTGTTGTCTGACTGCAATGTTTGACCATCTGGGCAGGAGGTGCAATTGGTCATGGACATGCTGCAGGTCGGGCAGTTGGGGGAACAGGTCAGGCAATAAGAGTTACTAAGCAGTTTCCTGTAAAAGCTGTAGTAGCCATTTGGACATGGATTGTAGCATGTTTTATTGAGGATGGAAGCATCTGGATCGATACATTCTGAGTTGCACTTGTTGTTATTGGAGAGTACGAAATTGGGGACGCAGCTTGTGCAGTTGCCTAAGCTGACACAAGATTGGCAGACCACTGAGCAAGGCTGACAGAGCGAGCTGTTGCTTTCTGAGGGGTAGCTGCCTTCCGGACAGGAGAGGACACAGATTTAAGTGCCATTGGGGAGTTAATAATAAGCAGGACAGTCCTGAGCGTGTCCAACAGCAGCCCAAAGGACAAGAGTAGGCCACATGTAAAGAGAATAATAATAATTAGGTATTTAGAATGATACAACATTAGGCTATCCTTACAAATCCCATACGATCCTTCACAAGACTGCCTAGCACAAGCCAGGAATTAGGCATTGTATCTTCGTATCATATCATCAAGATATATATAATGAATAATAGCTGCAGCAGATCACCTAAAAAATTAGTTATATAGCAATCAGTCAATGTCTGTCTCCCCTGATGGTGAAGCAAGAAACAAGTGCTCTAAATTTCGGACAAAAAGTCCTAATTTCTAATGAACATCTGGTAATTCACTGGAAATATCTTTACAAGTATTTCTCATTGACGATATCTTTTGTCAAAGGGAAGGATGGGCTTGACCACAGTGAGTAAAACTTTGCAATCTTGTTTGGTGCAATGGGAGTCACTTCTATCAGAATGGCTTGATGGATAAGTAGTGCTGTTCATATGAATCAAGCTAATGAACCAATCATTGAAAGCATCATTACACCGGTGGCCTTGACCATGGCTGAGTATCTGGGAGTTGCATGTGTTGGCCATCCTTGATCACTCAAATTCAAAATCATGATTTTGCTGATGTTATTTGTAAAATACAGTGGTTTGAAGTTAAGTGGTAGTAGCAAATGATGATTTGAGAGGTAGTTGTTTTATTTCTTTGTTATTTAATTGATTTGCAAATGAAGCGATTACTTCTGTCTAAAAATATATAACTTGTATTAATTATCACAAACTCATTATCTTTATTCACTGTCACTTACTCAGCCCAGTACACTTTCATCAGCTCTTCTTGCCTTTTATTACTCCCTGTCCAGGCATCTTGTTGTAGCAGTAGAAGTCGCATTGGTTCACATCTTCAAAGTCGATCATGAAAAGCTGTAAACGAGCACTCTGTAGCATCTTCCTTGCCATCTGCAGCTTACCACCTTTTTTGCAACTACTGTTACTGCAGGCGATAGTGGTCCGGCCATCCTCTTCCGACCTGGCCTGAAAACTCCTGCCATGTTTAGACCGGGACTTTTGCTGGCTGAAGTTGATGGACCTAGTCTGAGCTCTACTTAGACATATGCTTGTCTACTTTTCCAGACTCTTTTCTGAGAAGGGAGTCCTTGGCGTAATGAGCTGCTTCTGCCGTGATATTGTTATTAGAGTGGATTTATTGCGATCACGCATTTAGCTTATTACCTTTCTTTTAGCGTGCTAGTGAGGGTGTCCATCGTATATCCTGAAGGAGGATTGATCCAGCTTCATTATGTTATATTGCTTCTGAATCAGTCTGAACCAGAGCCTGCCTGGATATGCCATCCCTCTTTCCATAACAGTCTCCTACCGAGGGATCTCGTTCTGATCGTCCAAGTGATGCCGCAAGAAACTGGTACGCAGGGGTTGCATTCTAATGAAGAACAGGTTCACGTCAAGAGTGGATTCAGCTTCTCTAAGTAGTTTCAGTAACTGATGGTGATAGTCGAGCAAGGTGGAGTCTTAAATGAGCAGTGTTTTTTCCCTGTCGATGAGTGTCCCGATTTTGGAGAGAGTCTTGAAGAAGATCTTTCGTTAGGAGGGAGAGTAGGATTCCTTGGAGATGAGTTTGTCAGCGAGTTGGGATTCTTTGGAAATATGGGATTTGAGGAGTCTTGAACTGATATTCCAAAAGACGAGTTAACATCCAGCAGAAAACAAGGCCACATACTTTTCAAACCAGGGTCTAGCTGAAATCTGTAAATTCATTGAAGAATATAATAATAAATATCCCCTCGCTAGAATCAACCCCATGTAATTAAGAAAGTATTTAATGTAATTGATAATGGTTTAATAGATTAATCCGGTAAATCCAACCCGGCATGGACTAGGGCTTAAGCCTATTCTGGTCCATTTGAATGTGCGGGGTTGGAATTTCACCATTCAATGAGAGCTGATAGAAATGTTGACCCCAATGCACCTTTCGATCACTATCTGGATGCACTTGCTGGGGACATCATGGATGGCAATGACTTGCCTTTCTACGAGGACCCTGCCTGGTATGCCGGAAGAAGACGGAGAGGATGATCAAGACTATCATTTCATGAACAACCCCTTCCACTTTATACTTTCTCTCAACGATCTAGAGAAAGAAGGTTCACAGGGCCTGCTAAGATCAGCCATGCTGTCAGGAGAATCCTCGTTCTCAGAGGTCTTGATCACAGACTATTAGGAGATAGAGACGAAAGACTTGACTATGTCCTACTCCGCTGCAGGTACAGACCAGCTTGCAGAGCCTTCTACTACTTTAAGCTACAGGGCGACTATTTAGGACTGGCCAATCAAAACCCTCGACACAACCACAAACGAGCTCAGAGGGCGAAGATCTAGCTGGCTGACCAACGGATAGTCGAGTTCATTCACGAAAGCACTTGTCTACCTAACCCTAATCTGCTGACAACAGTTAGGCTGTCAAGGGACAAGCGATCTTTCACCTGCTGGATCAATCTGGCTACCAGCCACGTACCGATCATCAGCAATCCGAATTCGATGGTTGTCTGCATCATCCGTATGGAAGGCCACTATGGTACAATCAGAGCTTCGAAGGGGTTGGGGTTGGGGTTGGGGTTGGGGTTGGGGTTGGGTTGGGGTTGGGGTTGGGGTTGGGGTTGGGGTTGGGGTTGGGGTTGGGGTTGGGGTTGGG
>NW_028291822.1:0-9218 GCF_963383615.2 Lipophrys pholis | reverse complement strand
CCCCCCCAACCCCAACCCCAACCCCAACCCAACCCCAACCCCAACCCCAACCCCAACCCCAACCCCAACCCCAACCCCAACCCCAACCCCAACCCCAACCCCAACCCCAACCCCAACCCCAACCCCAACCCCAACCCCAACCCCAACCCCAACCCCAACCCCAACCCCAACCCCAACCCCAACCCCAACCCCAACCCCAACCCTGCTACTAATAGTATCATTAGACTAAGTTAATAATAATTATTAAAATTTATATGAATATAAATCCTTTAAATAACAAATACTTATATAGTTTATTACTTAATATGGATATTAATAAAATATTTTAATTTTAATTTGTATTATTAATAAAATTGTAATAATAATAATCATGAATCAGACCTCTATATTTATATTATCACTGTTTTATATCCATTAGATTAGTCTTTCTACTTCTGATCTTGAATTATATTATTTAACAAAGAACTAACTTCTAATCTAATAAAGAATTGAAAGGTTTTTTCTAAGTTGATTTATAGCTTGAATGGTTGAACGGAGAGAATTTTAAGAGATAATCAATAAATGGGAATTTAATATCGACGTCTACTTACTATAAGAATCAAATATAACTACTCGTAAATAAGTATAAGTAGTATGTAGCATACAATATAATATCCATGATTTATCTTTGCAGTTGCCTCCTTAATTCAAATTAATATTATTTCCTACATAAAAAATAAATAATACAATCAACATCTAACTTAAAGTGCAGTTTAATTACATTTATAAGTCTCTTAAATAACATAATCAATATATTCCCCAAATGAACTATAATTCTATTTAACTTCTTTATCTCCCATACTCAACAAATTCTTATAAACTCTACAATTAGGTTCATTATACAGTAAATTAATCAATGGTTTCCTAAACATTGAAATACTTCTTCTTTAACTCTCTTACATTTTTTAATCTATAAATTAAGCATATAATCTTAATACTTATTATTTACTATATCCTAGATTATCTTAATTATAAAACATTTTATCAATTGAAGCAAAAGACCATGGATTTTAGTAAGCCCAACGACCTATCATTACTCCCTCTACTTCTTAATTCAATGCTTTATTAATTCCTTAATATGATTTAATACCACCATTTAAAGTGAATTTAGTTTAAGGGTAACAAGTCTTCAATTTATATACTTTTTAATATTGCAAAGGTGGTATACTTCTATTTAAAGCAGGACTAAGTCCATTCAAAATAGCTTTTCTAGCATGAATTATAAAATGATTAACTTCTCCTTGTTCTTTAACAATCTTAATAAATTGTTAAATAAATTAAAATGAATCTAAATCATCTACACCTAATCTACATTTAACAGTACATTATATACCTGATGCTTTTCTCATTGATTTAAGGCATTAAGCAACTAATTATGGTTATTTCATAAGACTTGCCCCAAAACAACCTGATTTAACCCTTGGGCTTGGACATCCAACATTTAAATTTATTTAATCGTAACCTATTTATTTAGCTAGTTATGAACATCTTGCTAGTTTTTATGGGTCATTGCCACCTAATTGAAGTACTATTGGATGTTACGAAGGATGAAATTGTAATAGTTTATTATATCCTTATTTATGATTTAGGATTGTATTTACGTTTATCATTTATGTGTACAGAACTGTCTTACGAGTCAATAATCTCATAAAGTATCTGAAATAGATATTTGTTATGTCCATCATTGGTGCTATGCTTATTAAATGTCTATTCTTTTACATTTATATTAATTATTAATTATTATTTAGAGATATTTAAATGTTAAATATTACCTTTTGATAATAATATTATATATACTAGATATATATATATATATATTAAATTATTATTTAAATATTTATTCTTCCATATTAATTTGACTATCATATAATAATAATAGATAATATATAATAATATAATGTCAGTGAACTTATCATTCTATCATTAAACATTATCAAACACATTCAGTCACTTATCAACAATAATAATAAACAATCCATAATTAATATAAAATCTTCCTCAAAAGAAATAAATCTTTGAGGAGAAATCTTTCAAAGCTCATAAATTCTATTAAACATTCAAAAAAATCTTATTAACAAAACAAGCGAGGCCAGTCACTGAAATTATTGTCTTAATTCAGAAACTATATTAGCTTGAATGGTTAGACATAAGCTTTTAAGTATAAAATAAATTAATAAGTGATTACTTAATTAAGTATATTTCTAATAGTAACCCACATCTTCAGTAAAGTGTTACAGTCACTATAATTAAATGTTTATCTTCAATAGTTGCTCAAGCAAGTGAATATATTAATTAATAAAGTATATTAACAATTTATTAATTATTATTCTCATCTTTTAGATCTACTTCTAACACATATTAAGTATTACATTATTCTATTATAAAATCTATAACATCTAATATATTTACAACTATGTGTAATTGTACTATAATGTAATAATAATTAGGTTATAATACTATTAATTCTATTAGGAAATAATATTTGGAGATTAAACTCAATCATATTATTGATTAAGCATTATTCTCAGTTTATTGCAAAAGAACTAATATCGTGCATTCATTTTAAAAGACAGGCAAATTATTGCCTCTTTCAATAATTTGTAATGAGAAGAATATAAATAATGGAAAATTTGGATTTTGTTTAATTTGCAGAAAATCTGCTAATAATTATTGCTTTACTACTAAAGCTCCTATATGCTCAATTTATTGTAAAAGGAAATTATTAAGTTTAATAGATTTATTTTAAAGATCGTTTAATAATAATGATTTAAAATACAAGAGTAATACAATTCAATTATGGAATTTTATAATAAGGGAATTAACTATTCATACGAAATAAAACAATATTTAGTAAATAAAATATCTTCAAAATATTTTAATTCATATATTAAATAATTGGTGTAATATTATATTAACTTATAATAAACATTATTTAATACCTGTTTAAGCTTGCATTGAAGGTCTTTTTATCACAGATGAGGGAGTAAATAAAAGATCTTTAGAATTAATCAAATCAATATTAAAACTTAATAAATTAAATCAATATTAAAATTAAAGTTTTTATAAAGTATTATTGCATTGTTTAGATACTAATAATAGTAATTTTACTTTAAAAAGTTAAATATTAGCCATAATTGTTAAATTAATTAATAATTCTTCTTTTGTTATTTAAAGCTTTATTAATTATAATAGAAATTGCAATTCTTGCATCTTTGTTTAATAGTTGAGTAAAATTTGTAGAGGAAAGTTTAAAGATTCTTCTTATATTAATAATATTAATACCAAGCAATAAAAATAACTACGTTTGATGGCTATTAAAGGCCTTGTGGCAATGATAATATAAGTAAGTAAATTTATGTAAGAACATAATTACAAGTAATAAATGATAAGTGCCGAGTTTCATATATTATAAAGAAGAAGATAACTAATCTAAATATTTAACTCTAAGCCTAAAAAAGGACTTAATTAGATTATAAATGAAATAAATTTACATAAAGGATAATAAACACTAATTTAAAGAGATGTTTCAAGGTTAATCAAATCTTGGTAATTTAATAAATAAATGATAGGATAGTTATTTGGCACTGATGATTTAAAAATAACTAAAATTATGAGATCTTATTTTGATAGCTATATATAAATTCAATTTTTGGATATTGATGAAGCTATTAGAGAATGCTTTAAGCATATTCTGCCTCCTAAATAAAGTCAGCAGATAGGTAGAGTATTAAAATAATTCGGTTAAAGTTATATTACAAAAAATCCATAAACTCCTATTAAATCAGGTTAATCTGCACATTATTTAGCTTTAGCGATGTTCCAATTACAGACTATATTGCATAATCCAAATATATAGAATATAATAACATTTGAGCAATTTTAGAAGAGTGTTGAGACATTCAATGATGGATAAAATTTTTAAACTTAATTTCTCAAAAAAATTTATTTATCCATTTAGAAGGAGTCTTTAGGCTACAATGTATCCGGATTACATAAAAAAAAGACTCAATAAGCACTTAAAAAAAGTGATAAAACACGTTAACAGTAATATAGATTGGAGAGAGAGTATTTTATTAAATATTGTAAGATCATAAATAATAAATAAAGAATAGATTAATCTAAAGTTAGATTAAAAGATGGAAGATATAATAGAATTTGGGCTATAGATAATTATTAATCTTTATATTATTTCTTTTTATTGAATGTTATTGAAAGTGGAACATTGGATTAGATTAAGGAAGTATTAAGTGCATTAGATCCATTTATTAAAATATGTTATCAATGTAAAATGTAATAAACTAAAGTAATAGTGCAATATTTAATACGTGTAGCAGGAGTGGTTTAATAAAAAATATTGAAATAAGGTTCATATATTTAAAAATCTACATCTTCAGACTTTAATTAAATTAATTTATTAACAAGGATGAGATTTTCAATTCCTTTGCAATAAAAAAATATTATGGGAATCAATACTTTTTTATAAATTGCTATTAACAGTGGAAATTAAATAGCTGGCCAATGGATGAAATTTTTGCAGATCATTGCTTGCATTGATGATTGCTTTAACAATTAAGCAAGATATAAGAAAGAGGTAGAAATCTCTAATAGAAATATAATTATTAATTGTGTTGATAGAGTACTAATAGATCGAATATTTCATAATTCTGTGTTATTAGATTAACTTACATTAATTTAATTTATCAAGAATTTATCTTATATATCGTAATAATAATTGAATTAAGCATCATCTGCAAATAGATTATTTTCACTTCATAGGATAATATAAGTAGTTGAGTATAATGCTAAAAGAGTAAGAAATGAATGGCCTAAAATATGGGAATACTTAAGGAAATATTTTTTGAAGGCAGGTTGCCATCCCAATTCACAGATCTCTGTTTATGTTATAGATTGTCTTAAACAACTTTCAATTAAGGTTTTGAAGGAGACTATTCATAAAGATATTCAGAAAGATGTATTATTACCATTTCTTGATATATTTCAGTATAATTCTAGAAATAAAGAGATTAAGGAGCTTATTTTAGGTTGCTTAATAATGATTATAGCATGTCATGAGATATACTAATCTGGGTGTTAAGTGTTATTAAATATAATATAAAAAGCTTTAGATTAGCATTCATCAAGTCTTGATCAAAGTTGTTTTATTCTTATTTAAAAGATTATAATACAGGGATTATTCACTCATAACCATATATTTAAAATAATAGTAAGAATGACTTCACTTAATAGTAACATTGCTTTAAAATCATTACTTAATGGGAATTTATGCTTGATGAAAGCTTATTAAAGACATGATAAATAATTTGTTTAACTTAATTATTTAATTTTAATTAATGCTTATTTAATTAGAGTTTAGACTAATCCGGATTCAAGACCTTAAATTATTAATAAATTATTTGATCTTTGGATATCTATTCCTAAATTTATTTTAGCTAATATCTAATTATTAATTTAAAATATTGGAATGCTTTAAGAAGCTATAACTTTCATTTAACCTACTTCTATTTACAAATTATCAATTCAGATCTTTAATAGAAGATTTAATTAGCTAATCATATTATTCTAGAATTAATTGTTTGTAAAACTCAGTTTTCCAATTTTCTCAAAACAGATTTTGAAATTTGATTTTGCTAGTATTAATGCTGCTAAAGCTTTTAAATAAATTTGTTCAGTTTTATTGGAGAAGAAAATTTATAATGATATTTTCTTTTAACTTGTATTATTCATAATTTAGAAAACTTTATTATATTAGCTTGTAGATCTTAAATAACTTGATAAAGATTTCAAAAAACCTTATAATGAGCTTCCCGAAGGATAAAAATCATCAAATTTAATTTAGGTCGAACTTCAGAAATAAAAAATAAAAACTAAGGCAATAATTCATCTTAATTTTCTTTTAATCATAAATTAATCATTATTTTAAAATAAATTAAATAATTAGATAACAAAGAACATAATAATGCAAGTAGAGAAGTCCTTATCTATTAACCGATAATTTAATAAATGTGTTTATATGAGATATTTTTTAGGTCGAAATAATCTAATCACTAAAGATAATATAATGCCTTCTTTATTAAAACAATAGAGTGTTAGCCTTAAGATTCTAATATCTTTATTACCAAAATCATTTTTCATTTAATTATTTAATGAGTTAAATTAAAGTTTGATACAATATATTCATCAATTATAGAGCATGGATAATAATAAAGTATTTTATAATGATTGTGTGAAGATGATTATGATGCTTGAAGAGAATCTAACTATTTGTATTGATAGGCTTAGGATTGACTAAATTAGGATTTAGAATGTTGAGTTTATTAAGGTTTTGAAGTATTGTGGGAAAGGATTGAGTTAAGCTATTGAGAAATATGTTTGGGATTTAATCAATTGATTATATATTAGATTATATTTATATTATATTTAATTTTATTATTATTAATGTTTATCTTCTATTTAAGGCATTAATTATAATATTTTATATGATCTCAAATTGATAAATGCATATTTAAATAATATTTCTATATAACATCTAAATTATAAAAAATATACAATATCTATTAATAAATTATTATAATAATGAGTTTCAACAATCCAAATATTAATTCAAAACCTTATGCTAACATCGTGGATCCATTTTTATCTTTAGGATAGTATGAATCTTCAATCTTTGATGATGATTTTTGCTACAAAAAAAGAGGTTCATTTAAGCTTAAAGTTGCAAATAAATCAGGATCAACATTGAGTTTAAAAACAAGCGTTACACCAACTAAAGATAATCTATGGAAAATTGCACAATAATGTAAATTATGGTTTTAACCTAATAAAAAAGATACTAATGCTTATGTATGGGCAAGGGTTCATGATTAAACAATAAAAGTAATTTATGATAAATATATAACTAATACATAAACTAAAATGATTAATTATGGAATTGGGGTAGGCATGGATAGGCATCTAGCAAATTGGGAGGGGAAATTTGCTTTCAATTATAAAAATGATTTTGTCAAACATAGTAATGAAATTAATTTTTTATAAAATAATTTTAGGCTAAATTTTAATTATAATAAACTTAATTTGTATAGCAGATTTCTCTTAAGAAAATGTAATTTTATATTTGGAGCAAGTACATCTCTCGATCTTAAATTATATAAATGTATAAAACCATAATTTGTTTTAGCATTTAATCATTCTATTTATGAATTTTTATTAAGAGGAGAGAATAATTGGGGAGTTTATAAAATTAATTCAGTAAAAGATCTCTTTGATAGAATATCTTTATCAGTAGTAAAAAAAAAAGATGGTAATAAAGTGAAATATGGAATGATGGTCCATTCTGATTTATAGTTTAAAACACCTGTTATTTCAGCTGTTTTGGAGAAAGAGGTTAATGATAAAATCAAAATAAAAGCTAAATTTGATTCTAATATGAATATGGCTTTAGCATCTAAATATTTGGTTCAGTAAGATATGAATATCTGTTTATCAACTAATATCAATAATAAACAGAAAATTAATTATGGAATACAATTAAGTATTTCTTGATTTCTTAATTATTAATTATATTATAATAATAATAAATTCTTTATTAACAAGAATAATGAAAAAGAATTTTGTATTAGATATAGTACCTTTTATTATTTAACTAAATGTTAAAATTGAAGATTAGTATGATAAATTATTTTTAAAATATATATAGTTACAAATTTATATTTAATCATAAAAAACTAAATTGGGGGTTGGGCACATGATTATTATATTTATATATTAAAAATTATTATTCCAACTTTAATGATGTTATTATTTTTATATATCATTTGTCTCAACTCTCTTTGGAGTATAAAAAAATTTTTAATTTTTATTATTGATATTTATGGTGATATTTTCCAATAAATTAATTACTATTAACAATTCATTTTGTTATATGAATAAGGAAGGATAGATAATTCATTAATAATTAATTAGTCAATTAAAAATAAGATAATAGATCATTGAAGTGATGGTTTCAATGTTTCAAAGGTAGCATAACACTTATTTAAAAAGAATTTTAGATAAAGATTTCTAATAAAAAATTATTTATGATATTAATTAAGCATCTAATAAATTCATTGAAACATTAAAAATATTAAATATTAATTAATATTATTAAAAGCATCAATAAAATAAATATTTATCAAGACTATCACGGGGTTGGGGTTGGGGTTGGGGTTGGGGTTGGGGTTGGGGTTGGGGTTGGGGTTGGGGTTGGGGTTGGGGTTGGGGTTGGGGTTGGGGTTGGGGTTGGGGTTGGGGTTGGGGTTGGGGTTGGGGTTGGGGTTGGGGTTGGGGTTGGGGTTGGGGTTGGGGTTGGGGTTGGGGTGGGGTTGGGATTATATTTACTGATGCTTAGTATAAAAAGTTTCATACTATTAATGAGAATTTAAAAATATAACTATTGTTTAAATAATAAATTATTTAATCTTATTGTTTTGGTTTAATTTATTAATAAAATTCAATTATTTTTGGCGGTTAATACTAATCATAATAATAATATAGAGGATTAGTAAAAGAATATAAATATAATTAATTATCTATATTAGCTGGGGTTGGAATTTAAGGATCTGGAAATAGATTAATATATCCAAAACAAATTGTAAAAATAAATGATATTCTTTATATTACAGATGATAATAGAATAGTTTCATTTAAAGATAAATGTATGATCAGTTAAATACAATGTGAACGTCCATAGGGTTTATAACAATGGAATTAAAATACATTAATAGTTAGTAATTGGGATTAAGGTTAGTTTTTATCATTTATTTAAATTAATGAAGGTAAATTTATAAAGAAAATTTAAATAGCAAATTATTTTGGTTGGTTGTTTTTGGATTAAAATAAAGGATTATTCATTGCAAATTCTGCTAATCAATATATCGTTAGACTAAGCTAATATGTATTATTAAAATTCATATGATATTGATTATTTATTAAATTTATATAAATAAATAATAATAATTGAATCATAAGATTCTTCAGTCGGGGTTGGGGTTGGGGTTGGGGTTGGGGTTGGGGTTGGGGTTGGGGTTGGGGTTGGGGTTGGGGTTGGGGTTGGGGTTGGGGTTGGGGTTGGGGTTGGGGTTGGGGGGGTTGGGGTTGGGGTTGGGGTTGGGGTTGGGGTTGGG
>NW_028291823.1:0-23851 GCF_963383615.2 Lipophrys pholis | reverse complement strand
CCCAAACCCCAAACCCCAAACCCCAAACCCCAAACCCCAAACCCCAAACCCCAAACCCCAAACCCCAAACCCCAAACCCCAAACCCCAAACCCCAAACCCCTTACTAATCTTTAAATTATTATTTTTATAATATTTATATATGATATTATGATAATAGTAATAAAGATAATTTCTCTGAATAAATAGAAAGAGAACAAAGAAAATCCGAAAAGGAAGAAGATTCTTAAAGAATTATAATATCAAATTAAATAAATATATTATTATATTTATTAGCTTGTTAAATATTTATAGTACATTCATATAAATATAATTATAATTTACTCTTTAATATTTTATTAAATTGATAGAGAACAATACCAAATGCAACTCCCACATTTAAAGAATTAATACTATCTATTTCTCTTTATTCTTCTTTTTATATATATACAGAGAATTCAGATTTTTGTTTAATTTCTTCAGAAATACCTGTTCTTTCAGCTCCAAAAACTAATAAAACACTTTATCACACTTCTTCTCAAATTCTCATATCATTGATATTGAATCTTTTTTTATATTATTAATTAAAATCAACTGCTATAATTTAATAATCTTATTTTTTCTTCCTAAAGAAATTATTCAAATTTCAAACTAAAATGACATCAACAAATTCCAATGCTCCTGAAGAGACTTTACTAATCAAAGGACTTATTCTGGGAGCATTCTTTTCATTCAAAAATATTCATTTTATACCCTATTTAATATACTAAGAAATAAGCCGTTCTTATAACCGACCCAATGTTCTAAGGATCTGTAATTTAATCTAAGAAGATTTCAATTTTTTCATTTCCTCTAATTTCTTTTATCATTTGTATTTGTATTTGGATGCCTTGATGATAATTTATGAAAAGTTTTCTTCCCCTAAAATTTACCTAATTTATTATTTTTTATATAAAATTGTCGGCAAGTTATTATCTAATCTTTGAATTATCATTTAAACTCTTTATTATATCATTTGATCATCTCAAATTTATTCCTTTAAATAATAAGCAGGATAAATTTTTCCTGTCTATAAAAATTCATTTCCTCTTATAATATCTTTATTAGTCTTTTTGATAAATCTTTAAAAAATATTTTCACAAAAAATTCCTTGGTAAAAAATTCTCTTTTTTGCCTCCAAAGCTGACTATATAGAATTAAATCCAAATAAAAAATCTCATTAACTCACCATAAGACTATTTTAATTTCATTATATTATAATATGTTCTTTATAAGAAAGCTTAAATTAAAATCAAAAATTTGATCAATGAAAAAACTTTTAAAATAAAACGAAAAAGAAAAAATTCTGAAAATTGCTTAAAGAATTTCTGAAGAAAAAAAATCATCAAAAATCTTAATTTCTTTTTAAGTCTTCAAAAGATTAATAAAAGATCCTTCTGAGATTTAATAAAAAATTCAAATCCTTAAAATAATTAGATTAGTTATATAAGCTAAAAGAGATTAGGTTTTGGATGTTTTCTTAAAGACACTTTCAAACAGACTGAAAAAAATCATAATAAAAAGTTAAAATAATCTATTAGTCTATCCATAATAATGTCTACTAAAATATATAAAAAAAACATAATAACTTGGTGATAATCTTCTAAAATAATAAAGCGAAGATTTTTTCTATCTCCTTTTAGATTGCTGGTCAGAATGGTTCTCTTACTTCTCTACTAAGAGCAGAAAAATTTAAAAAATTTAAATCCAAATGCATTCTATAATAGTTTGATTTTAAAAAGAAAAAGAATTAAAATAACAAAAATTAATTGATTAATAAAAAAATCAATCTACTATCTAAGAAGATCTTTCTTGATAGATCTTAAAGAAGAAGACGACATTTAAATAAAAACTGTCCCATATATCAAATCACTAAAATTAAGCTTAAAATTTTAGCCAAAATTAAATTATAGAAAAAATATAAAATTTCTAAGAAACAATTTAAATATTCAAAGATATTATCTATGAATAGTAAAATGAAGGATTAGAAATTGTTCTTAATATAATAGATAATTTATCATATTTGGAAAGGGAAGAGCCTTCTCTGAAATACATCCTATAAAATCTTTAACAAATAAAAGATGAACAGCTGGAAAGCAACATTGTCTTAGTTGCACAATTCATGAAAGATTTAAATTTAATTTTTAGGAGATTTAAAAAAGGAAAATTATAAGAAGAAAAATTTATAGAGAAATTAAAAGAGATCGAAATTGAGTTCAAATGATAAACCTATATATTAAGGCAGAGTTTTAAGGATATGGAAAACAACCCAAAATACATCAGCAAGAAAAATTCAAAAAAACAAAATTTAGAGAATGAAGATTTTTAAAAATAATCTTATAGTTCAAATGAATTTCATGATTTTATTAGGATACATGAAAAGACCCGAAAAATGCAAAATTCTGAATTCTTCTAAGAAAAGAGTGATTAAAAATTCTCAGATGGAAACGAATTTTTGGATTTTAACGATTTTAAATCCAACACTAAGGATTAAATAATTTTTGACATAAAAGAAAAGAGTCAAATAAAATAGCCTATAAATAAGCTTAACAGCTATAATAATAATTTATAATAAGAAAATGAAATTAGTGGTAAACATCAATCGAAATATAAACTCAAATTTTAGTAATAACTTGAAGAAGACAAAAAACAAAATTAATATTTAACTGATGCATAAAAAATGCTTAAAAAATCTATTAAGACTACTCTATAATCTCATAAAAAAGAAAAGAAAGAAAGCAATGAAGTCTGTCATTAAAGAAATCATCAAGAATATGATATTCAAGATGATCATTGGATAAGATAATTTTTCTAATTTTTAATAATAAAATATTATTGAATATGATAATAAATAATAGTCTCTTATCGACTAAAGCTAGTTATAAAATATAATTAGAAAGAGCTTAACAAATGATGAAAAAAAAATTTCTTAAATATCCATATAATAAAGTAATAAATTATAGGAAAATATAAATGATAATATAATATAGAGTAATAGTATAAAAATATAAGAAGAAAATATAAGTCAGTCATAGATAGAAGAGAATTAAATATAAAGTATTTAGAATGAAGAAAATCCTTTAAAAAATAAAGACGTAGAAAATGATCTCAAAGACTAAATAATTAAATAACTGTAAAAATAAAATAAATAATTAAAGAACAATATAAATAATAAGCATAATTAGATTAGCATTTTAAAGAGTAAATTATTAGAACAAGCTAAAATTTCAAAATAAATTATTAAAAACTATGACCTTTAAATATTAGAAGTAAAAAAGTGACTAGACATATCTGTCTAAATAATTAATGACAGAAGCCGAGTTATAAATAACCAGCACAAATCGGATTATATAGGAAGAAATGAATATTTTCAGACAAATTTAAAAAAATAAAAAAACAATGAAAAATAATAAAATAAAGAAAGTACTATACTATAATAAGTCTTTAATAAGATTTTTTAGGATGAGAATAAAGAAAGCTTTTTAATTCCTAAAAAACACTAATAATAATAAAATAATTATTAGAAGTAATCAAATATGAAATCTTCTTATTATAATAAATAAGAAATCAATAACAAATAACCAATATATAATAGCTAATAAAAAATCACTTAACAAAGTAAGTTAAGAAACGAATAATCAAAAAGCAGCAAAAATGAAAATTCAAAAGATTTTGAATTTGATATCGATTTTATAGAAAATATAAAAATTAACAAATCAATATAAAATAACACAGAATGATAAGAATAGAAAAACTATCCAAATATATCTGATTCTATTTTTATATGAAAGGACGAAAGTAAACAAAACTAAAAAAGCTTCTTATAAGATAGTAATATTCACTCAGTTGACTCTAATATAATTTAATAAGAAATTTATCAATCAAAACAATTATTATAAAAGCTAAAAATATAAATATACGATGAATAAAGTAAGAAGTAAGAAAATTTTTTCGAAAGAAAATTATAAAATTACTCCCTTTTCGCCCCTACAAAAGACTATTCTTACTTCCTTAAACAATGTATAATCGATTCTGATGGATTGCTTTATAAGGACTAATTTATTTAGATCTAATATTACTCTTAGGTTATTTAATAGCAGGATTTATAAGTACTCTTAAAAATATAAAAAGATTAGAATTTAGAATCATCTTTCTTTTACATAAATAAAGAAGAAATTTAATATAATGTAATTTATTAAGATAAATAAGAAATTCATATTTAAATGCAGAAGTCCCTTTAAATAGAGGATAATTAATTTATATAAATCTCTTATCATTAACCATCATAATGATAAAATAATGAAGTTATATAAATTCCCATTCCTTTTACTACTAATAAATTATTTAAGTATATCGAGATAAAAGATGACTTTAAAAGAAATTTTCAATAATTATGAGTACTAGAGACTATTATAGAGAGAGATCATAAAGTAATATCTAGCTTTAAAGAAATTTTAGAAGTCTTTCCACTCTCCTTTTAGCTAAATAAAAACACAATAATTCTTCAGATCATTTTTTTCCGCGAAATTTTTTTCATTCAATTTTCAAAATTACAGAAAAAAATCATAAAAATTAGCACTTACTATATCAACAGTATAATTAAGGCTAGCATTATCTTCGACTTTATCATCTGGCTTTTAAAATAATTATAAAATCTTATTATTTATAATGCTCTTAACATTTTTAATTTTCTTTATGGTATAAAAATCACACTAAAAAGACAACTAAGAAATATAGCAAATAAACTACCTCTTCCTTTTTATAATAATTACAGTATTATTAGGCATATTAATAAAGCTAGTTTAAAGAAAACTAAATTTACCATACTCTACCTGTCTCATAATCCTCGGTGGCTTTATAAGTCTTATACCAGGTATCAAAAATGAAGAGCATCTATTAAAGGTAATTCAGCAAATTGAGCCAAAGACAATTTTGTTCATTTTCCTACCCCCGCTTATTTTCGACTCTGCTTATAATTTAGACTGTTTTCATCTTTTTAAGAATATTAAAGGGATAGTGCTACTAGGTTTCATCGCTGTATCTATCCAAGTTTATCTTATAGCAATTTTGGTATTTTATATTTTAGATTAGAAAAAAGAAATAAATTTCATAATGGCTTGTATTATAGGGTCGATTTTATCTTCGACTGATCCTGTGGCTATAGTGGCCATTCTTAAACCACTCTAGATAAAAAAAGATATAAAAATTATAATAGAAGGAGAGAGTCTGATAAATGATGTGATCGGGACAATTTTCTTCATAACTTTTGATACGCTTTTGATTGAAGATTTTAATTTGTTTAAAAGCTTTTTTCTTTTTGTAAGATTGGCTTTAGGTGGCTTTTTTGTCGGATTTCTTTTTTCTATTTTTTTCATATTTTTGGTAAAGAAGACTCACATGAGTATTATTATGTGTCTTTCTTTCTAGATATTATTTTGTTATTTTATTTTTTTTTTTTGTGAAAACGAATTTTTTCATTTTGAATTTTCAGGAATTTTATCGGTGATAATTTTTGGAGTTTTCACCAATATAAAAATAAAACAAAAAATCAGCGTCATTGAAAAAATTGAGATTGACAAATTTTGGGAATTTTTCATTTTCCTTTTTGAGACTTTTATATTCATCATCATAGGTATTTGTTCAACAAAATTTTTATATGATTTAAACAAAAGAAATTTCATAAATTATTAAGAACTGATAAGGCTTTTAATCTTTTAAATTTTTTTATATTTTATAAGGGTGTTTACTTTGTTCTTTTTCAGCTTCTTCATAAATTTTAAGAGAAAAAAAAAGTTGGATTTATGAGACTTTTTAATAATCTCTCATTCGGGTTTAAGGGGTATCATAGCCCTTTCTTTAATATATTCTATTATGTGATAGTAGTACGGTATTGAATAGGAGATACAATTTAAAGATAGAGTTTTCTTTTATTGTACAGGGACTATTTTTTTTACTAATATCTTCAATAGCTTTACAATGGGATTTCTTATTAATATTTTATATAATAAAAAATAAGTAAATCTCCATGAATAGATACATAGTAATATATAATATGAAATTAAAATAAGAACTTATGAAAAGATTTAAAGCTTTCTTTATAAAGCTTAGTATTAGCATATGGATATATAGATGATTTATGATTTTTTAAATTTTGATTTTTCTTTAAAAAAATTTAAAGAAAAAAACTTTTCTGAAAAAATTACATTATATAATATTTAGGAAAATTTTGAAATGATAAAATAAATGATATTATAGAATAAAAAATTTAATATATAAGAATATAGTATTAATATATTATAGAGAATATAATAGCTATATGATACTTAATAGAATATATAAGAATTATAAAGTAATAAAAATATAAAAATTTAGAAGAAAGAAAAAAAGTGACAAAAAAAATCAAAAGAAGAACTTCTTATAATATAAGATTAAAATGATGTTAAATAAGCATGTATTATATTATATTAAATTTTGATTTTATAATTAAGCAAGGATTTCTAAAAGAATAAACTATCATAAAAATCATATAAAATAATAGTCAAAATAATAAATAAAATAAAATATAAAATAGACATTGATATAAGATTCCTTTTTGATATCTAAAAAATATTAAAAATTTAAAACTGATATTTAAATTAGCAAAAATTTATTAAAAAATTCATGATTTAATTTGAGTGTCTTTTTAGGATAAGAAATGCCCTAATTAAAATAACTAATAACAATAAGTATATAATATTATTTAATAATATAAAATCTTTTAAAATAATAAAGAAAACATTCAAAATAAAATCTAACAGATCAATGATTAATTCTTCATTCTACTGGATTAGCAAATATATAGCATTCTATATATGTAGAATATTATTAAGTCTTGTGTATATGAATAATAATTAATAATAGAATAATATCTGGAAAGCTATTTGCTAATAAATGATGATTATTAGTGACTAGATAATTAGTTAAATCAAAAAATAAAAAATCTTCAAAAATCTAAATAATTCATACAAGTATATAATTATATATAATAATAAAAGAATGATAATTTTCATTATATACTTTAGTATATGGAGTAATTAAAAATTATTATGAATAAAATAACTAAAAATAATATAAAACTAAAAGGATAAATTTATATAATCAAAGAAGGGTTTATAATTTTGTATAATTAACAAAACTCAAAAAAAATAAAAATAGGAAAAAATCTATATATAGGATATCAATATTATTCAAAATTCAATAAAGAAATATGCTAAATTGAAATCCCTGCTGATACATAATACTACATACTAAATAAGTAATAAATATAACAGTTAATTGATAATAATATAAGATACTTAATTTATTGTGACAAGCACTATGTCATGCAATAGATATTTTTCTTACAAGAGTAGAATATAAGAGAGTAATTCTTTAAAGACTCAACCTATGAAGGAATATATAAGTAAGTACTAGAGAGCCAAATAATCGAATACTAAAAATAAGAAGAAATAATAACAGCAAACATCATAATCTTGATAGAAGGATAAATTCTACTACAGTCCAAAATAATATAAGATTTTACTATTTAGACCCATAGAATAATCCAATAAAAATAATTTAAATGTCCTATATCTTAATCCTTAATAATTAATTATAATCTATTTTTTATATATGCTGCTATCTTCCATTGTGAATTTTACTTAGCTCCCTTTTTCGAATTAACACTCATAGAAATAAACCCTAATCAAAAGATCTTCTTAAATATTCAATACTGCAAATCGAGATTTTTTCTATTCTCTGGTATAATCATTGTTGATATTATCGGAAAGGCTGCCAATAGAGATTAAAATGAACTCATCAATTTATTATATGAAAGACTCTTCTTAATTTCCAATTATCATTATATTAAACAGATACTCTAAATGTAGATTTTTTATTTACTGTATATTGTTGATGTCAGTTAGTTGATGCCCGTGAAGGTAAAGGATTTTCAGATCATTTATTTCATCTAAATAAAATTCTTAAAAGTCACTTTCCTTTTTAAATCACAATGTCATTTTCTCCTTTTATGTAAGTCAGTTGGGCCGAAGAATTTTTAAAGATTTCTTCAATTTAAGAATTTTCAAAGTTTCCTAGACTAACTATATCTGTTATTCTTTTAGAGAGGAAATGTTCTTGGATGCTCTTAGGAATTTATCTTTGATTACTTCTTACATGAATGTTTGATACTAAAAGTATATAACTTTCTTTATTCATTATATTTTACTTTATTATTATGTTATTATCTTATAGATTGCTATATACAATAATAGATGATCTATAATAAAAAATAGAAAAACAAAATTAATAAATGATTATATGTATTCTACTCAACTATACTTTTAATGTCTTAAAAGATCGCGAAAGTAGAAGTTAATATAGCAGCATTGATCACTTCGTAGAAATACAAAGTACTGTTGTTCTGCTTTATAAAATTAAATTTATAATGAATTTATCAAAAAAAGTAAAAAGTCTAAAAAATAAATTTCTTCTGGAAAATGAAATTTTAATAGACAAAATTCAGCCCTCTTTTAAAAATAATAAGATCCTATTATAAATTATAAAACATATAACTGAAGAATATTATTTAGCAAAAATAAAACAAAAATAAGAGCTTAATAGTTTAGTATAAAAAATAAAAAATTATCAATATAATAACTTATATGATATAATAAATGATATATATTGATTAGTTAGAGAGTGTTTCCAAAATCCTTAAAATTTCATTGATTTAATAAAACAGAAATTCAATCATAGAAAAATTTATTCATTAATAGACATTAGAAAAGACTTGTAATAGTCACAAATAGATGAATAATAAAAATTAATAAAATAAAGAGTTTACAAATAGTTAAATAATTCCATTTAATAGAGCATAACAGGAGACAATAATATTCTTTAAATTAACTTATTATAAGAAAATAAAAAGAAAAAACACAAAAGAATCTTATTCATAAATTTATTAAAATGAATTAATAAATTATGAGTTATAATATCTAAAGGAATTCACAATAACATATTACTAGTAAATATATCCATTAAATATCTTAGATAGAATAAATTAATCTATTTTGTTAACCCCTATGATATGCTCTTTCCTAGATATCAGTCAAATTCATCCACTATCTTATCATACTCCCTAAATGACATTTTTTAACAAAAACAGCCTCACCTCCTCACCCTCGTGTATTTTCTCAATAATATCTACTTCCTCTTTTATGTTTTTATTTTCTAAAATTCATTTTTTCATCTAAATTCGTAATCGATGGAAATTTTCGCAATCTCCTTCAAATACCCTCATAAGACTTTTTATGTATCTTCTATAAAATTGCAATGTTCCGTGATAAACCATATTATAAATGCTATAAGATCATAATCAAAATTAGGAGATTTTCAGAAAGTTGATTCTAATGGGAAAGCGTTTCGACGGTTGAAATTTAAATGAAATTAGAAAAACAGAAATTTTCAAAGATGATTCAGAGAATAAAATCATAGCCAGAAAAGGTAATACTATAATATAAGGAGTGCTCAATAAGAAAATAGAAAAATCGAAAAATTTAAAGAGCAATCGGGGAAGATTGTAAATAGACTTAAATTTAGAAAATTTCAAAGAAAATTAAAAAAGTGAATTTTCTCATGAAATTGATAAAATTTCCATAAAGAACTTTTTAAATTAAATTTTAAAGCATTCTAAGATTTTTGATCTTTCTTTACTCAATATATAACTAGGCAAATTATCCTGGTTAGTGATGATAGACATTACCCTGTTAAGCTACGATGGTGGACTGGATGATTTAATACTAACCCTTGTGATGGAATTTCTAAAATAATTAAAACTGGAAAATGTCACTATTAAAAATGATACTTTTGAAATATCATAAAACTCTTATAAAATAATAACATTAAATTTCTCTATAACATTTAAAGTTCTTTTTATATACTCAAATAAAGAAGGGAAAAACTGTTACTTAGAAGATGCTAATGAAAAAGAAGATAAAATTTCAGAAGGAAAAATTTTATTCTCTTTTAACTAATACAAGGAAATAATCTTTTTTGAAAAATATGGAGGCTCTCAGATATCCTTAAAAGAAATCCATTAGATATTATAGAAAGAAATTTTTTCTGAAAACTTGCAAAAAATCGAATTTTATGATTTTTCTGAATTTTAAAAAAACGCCGAAAATAAAATTATTCATAAAGCGACCCAGGATAATTTCGAAATAGAATTTAATTAATTTATAAATGGAAGATTGAAATATTTCAGAAGAGTTTACCTAGGAGGAAATACAGGAGATTGAAGTCAAGAGCGATGAGGGAGAAATTATTTTCCAAATTCAGCAGGGCTTATAGCCAGGAGAGGAAATCTAAATCGACTTCGATGTACCAAAAGAAGAGCAAAACCAAGACTATAAGGATATTCTTTATTGTTTTGAGAATCAATAGTTGGACTGGGAAGAGCTAGATAAAGCTGATGTCGATTTTTTATATCAAAATGAAATACAGTAAGATTAGAGTATTTTAGAAGGTGTCAATAATTAACAAGATATTTAAAATGTCAAAGAGAATTCTTAATAAACATAAAATAATTATTGAATAGAATCTTTATAAGAAGAGGATTCAAAAAACATAAAAAAAATAATTAAAAAAGATGAACAAATTAGCATAATGAAAAAAGACTTATAAATAATACCTGATAGCTTAAGATAGGAGGAAGAGAAAAAAGAAAAAGAGTTCAAACAACTATGTAAGGATAAGAATATAATTTTGAAGAAAAAGACACCTAAAAAAAGACTATAAAAAATCATAAAAAAGAAGAAAGAAAATATTGATCTATTAGAGGATAATTTTTGAGTAAATTTCGATTTATAAAAAGATTTGATTTTGTAAAATTACTCGGAAAAGGATTCTTGTATATCAGAAGAAGATTGAAATATAAAAAAAAGCCTAAAAAGATGCCCAAGAAGCCCCTCTTAAGAAAGACACCATAAAAATCAATATTGCATAGAAGTCCTAGATGAGCAAAAAGAAGTAACCTAATATTAATAAGAGAAGCCTAAAAAAAAACACTCTATAAAATTAAGCAAAAAACCAATATAAATCATAATAAGAAAGAAACATGAGACAACTCTCGAAAAGTAGGAAAGAAAAGAAAAACAAAAAATAAATAAAAAGCAAAAAAAAGAAGAAAAAAAGGAAAAAAAAATCAAGAATTTACCAGTACTATAAAGAGAAAAAGTAGAAGTAGAAAAATAAGCAATTATAGAAAAAATGGTAAAAAACATAAAAGATATAATAGATTATAATGTCATTCAAAATTGAGGGAGAAATCAGCCAAATTTAAAAACACAAAGCAAACTTGATGCAGAACTCCATTTCAATAGAGCTTTTCCAAGATTATATAAAACAGATCTAAAAGTCATCCCAGGTGTTCTAATACAGCAAAAATGATATTATCACTTTATAAGAGAAAAGCAATAATTCTAATGAGCATTCTGTGTGAAATAACATATTAAATCTCACCGATTTAGACCAAGAATTTTCCTTCTCTTTATATTATAAGAATTAAATTTTCCTCCAAAAAAAACCCTCCTATAAATCTACTCTAAATGGATAGTAAGATTAAAAGCCAGCCTATATAATAATAGAAAATGATAACTGCTTAATATAAAACCTTAAAAATCAATCAAAAAACATTTTCATCAATTTCAGTTTTTTCAAGGTCGAAGTTTATCAGCTACCAAAAAAACTCTTATTAGAAATAAGAGTATTGCAATTAAAAAAGAAGTTCAAATTAAAGACAAATTCAACCGACATACTGGAAGATATCTTCTTCCTATTAAAGAAGCTGATAAAAAAATATCAATTCAAAGAAGAAATTAAAATGATGAAAAGCGAAAAAAAATATCTCATTAGTCATTAAATCAAAAAATGGGAAGACTTCTATAAATAAAGTATTTCTGGTGATTTGTTCATCATTAAAAAATTGTAGAAATTCTAAGACATACTAAAAAAGAAAGTCATAATAAATATCCTATTAAGACTTTAAGATATGAGACTGGTCATACTAACAGTCTTCCCTAAGCATAGGGGAAGAGTGAGACTGATGGATATCCAAAAAATTAAAGAATAGTAAAGAGAAAAAAATTATATTTTTTTCTATCAAAAATCAAAAAACCTCGCCAAATTATAATTAAATTAAAACCTCGAAAACTAAATAACGAAGTTAATCAAAGAATAAGCGAATTTCACAAATCAAGAGCTGCTTTATCTGATATTGAATCAGTCCTTGAATATATAGAGGAAATAAATTAAGATATAAAACTAAGAGATAAAATAAGATAATAAAAGTACTGAGTTCTTCGAGCCGACAAGTTACATCCTAAAATGATAATAATTCATAAGAATAATTTATTTGATTTCGTATCGTTAGAAAAAGGGCTCTATCTCTACCCAAAATCTCTTGTAGATTTGTTTCTTCCAAAAAAAATGTTGCAAGAAAAACTGCGAGGCAATCAGCATCATCTTTATGTTCATACTTTTATGGTCAAATATTGAGAAGGTTGTCATTACTGAGCTGAAGAAAGGAAGAAAATTGCCATAAACCATAAGATCAAATTGCTTCTCTTCATAGGACATCTCCAGTCTTTCCTTGTCTCTGTTCGTGAGCTCTATGCAGTTGAACAGCCTCAGCAGTTTGTGCTCTTGGAAATGCAGCCTTCTTATGGCTTCTCAATTTCTCCCTGATATAGTAGAATACATATATTATAATATATAGAAATAGTATTATTCATAGACAGTCCTATTATTACACAATAAATATATTTCATAAATTAGTTTAAAAGTCCATATAAAAGTCCTCTTCAAAATCATTCTCTCTCTCCACTCTTTGGCCTTCTTCCATGTCACTAGAGTGTCTTCCTTCTAACTCGTGAAAAGAGATGGAATAATCCTCACCCAGACAGCCAAGAAATCTCCCACATGGAGATAACCCCATTTGCAAGATGCAGTACTCATCCTCGTCATCATGCTGGAAACAAACTTTCTCTTGGTGCCCTTCTGTTTCCAGGTGTCTTATTTTTCCATCCTGGCAGCCTGCAAAAATTTCATCTTCCACCTTGACTAAGCTTTCTATATTAGACTGCAAGTGAGATATCTTATCAGAGAAACACTGAAAATTACTGCTTTTGAAGATGAATATAGACTCATTATCAGTGCTTACTAATAGCTGTTAATTCTTCTTTTTATTTCACTTCAATAAATTATATATTTTGAAGACTTTCATATAGATTATCAGATTTCACTATTGGGGATTTTTTTGTCATAGCCCTTATATCGTAGATACACAAAAAACCATCATCAGCCACTGTATAGATCTATTAAGCATTCTTATTGAAGAAAAAATCGTTCACGCAATCAGTGTGGTCCTAGAAGTCAAATTCCTTCTTACCACTCCTCATATCTAAAATCTAAAAATCTCCGCTCTCAAAGCCTATTCCTAAAAGGCCCTCATCCAGCATCCTTATTCTTCCCAAATTTTCCTAATCTAATTTTTGTGCTTTTTTCTCTTATTTTTATATGTCAATTTGCAATAAATGACCCTCTCTTATTCCTATGTATAAAAAGTCATCTTAGAAGGCTAAGCTATAGCCTTCTTTGAAGTCGATGCTGATTTCCAAGCTACTCCAAATCTCCTCTTAATCATATTGCAATATTTTCACCATCTGCTCAGCCTGGGAAATCCCTATAAGATTCCTTTGAGAGTGGAAAGAAAAATCATAGATAAAATTATCACTATAGTAGTTAGGAGGTGGCATGAAAATCCCTTACATTTATATAAATAATATTATTAAAGAGTTTTCTTAAACATTCTCTTTAGTAGGAAGATGATATTTTAATTCAAAAGGCCAAACTTCTCAAAGCCAAAAAATTAATCTCTTTCAAATACCCTTTGAAACCTCTCCTCGAGTATATCTATGAAGTGCTGCCAGGCGGTATTCGGATTGCTGCTTTAGAACTCAGTGTCATCTGTGTTCCTTACAGAGAAAACAGGGCCTCCATCCCGGAGGAATATCCGACAGACATAGTTATCCTTGTTGGGATAATCCTCTATAGAGAAGTAGCTTACTCTTGTTTGGTAACCAATCGGAATAAGAATGGATCTTTTGTCCAGTACATACTATATAAGAGACTCTCCTATGGAATCCAAGGTTAGACTTTCATTAATCTGAATTGGAAAGTCTTTTCAGGTTATCCCGCTAAGCTTTTACTAAAAAATCAAATCCTAATTTTAAAGTATTTAATTTTCTATCTTTTTCTTCTTTAGTATATTAGGATGGAAGGTGTCTATTTCACTCCTTAGAAATTCTGTGAGAATGAAAGCATGATTCATTATCTGATGAATTTTGCTGATTTTTATTTCATCCTTTAGCTTGTCCAAATTCGTCATTCCAAAGTTCCTTATATGATTAACTATTTATAGATAGTTTTTTATTTGTATTTGAGAACAGAATAAATCTCTCTCTTGCTGAGAAATGGCGTATTTTTCTATGAAGATGGAAACTCTTTTTTTGTATTCTTCAAAGATGGTCTGAATTATGTCTAGTGAGAGGATATTTCTCCATATGTAAAACAGATTAATATTCCTTAGATATTCCTCGGCCATTTTTACGTTGATGAATTCGAATAAAAAATTTACCTAATCGTTGATAAAGGAAAACTCTTTGTTTTAAGGGTTTTCTTTTAGTATGATGAAGCTCACTAAGTTTATCTGATAAAAAACGCTTTTGAGTTGCTCTTAGCTGTAGTGCTACTCAAATTGTAAGATAGCCCTCAAATCATCAAAATTTTCATTTTTCTACTAATTATACTACACACCATTATTTAATAAAAAATTAAAGAACTTCTTCAAGTCAGCCCTTCGCATTTAGAAAGTCTCTTCTTTATTTTTTTCATTATTTTCCTTTTAGTAAATTTCTTATAAAAGTCATTTTATTCTCCTTGTTATATAATCTGTGTTGGGTAATATAGTTAGAATGATTTCAGAGTAAATATCAAATTTCTTATTGAGATAATAGATTTTCTTATGCATTGCATTTGCATCATTTTTAAGTTCTTCCTCATCGTAAAAATACCATGTATGTATTTTCTATTGTCTTTCCAAGATGAAATAATCAATGACATTAGTATAGCCAAAGTTATAGGTAGAGTACAAAATGAAAAGATCAAAAATAGGAGAATATGTTTGATGGATGTTTTGTTACTGTGAATAATAGTTTCTTAAGGCTTAAAAAATCTACAAGAAATCCACTAGCTTCTGAGGGAGGCAAGAATGGGAATTCTAATAATACTCTTCATATTATAAGAAGAGATTGTTAATCTTGTTCATCAGCAATAATCTCTTGCCCCAAGGAATGGCCCTTTGTCTTATAAAATTAAGGTCCCAGTCCTTGGATTAAGGAATGATAAAAATTTCGATTTCTTCTTGCTAAATAAGATTTAACAGCTTTTTTTTTAGTTAATTTTAGACAAAATTCAAATTATCAATAACACACTTAATGAACGATATAATATAAGCCTTTATATGATCAATTTGCATATATTAGTTCTGTTCTATATTGTTTAAAAAAAGGTCTTGCTGAATCTGTTTCCATCTCCCAAAACCAAACTGCAAAATTAATTTTTTTATAGTTTCTCATGCCTCGAAACTGAGGGCATTTTATATGATCTGCTAAGGGTCTTTGATTTTTATACTTTTCATTTGCTGTTTGTAAATTTGGGTTTTTGGAGCAAAATTCTAAGGACTACTCTAAGATGTTGAATTGTGGTGTTTTTGAAGCTCTTCCTAGATATTCTTCACCAGCTAAATATAAAAAAAACTATAAACAACATTATCATTTTAGAGGTTTATTATTTAGTCAAAATTATGCTATATAGGAGTATTTTCTTATTTCCTTATTATATAGATTCAAAAATGATTGTCTAGGTATTGTCTCTCATTTAAGTCTTTATCCACCATCTTAACATCATAGTTATCATGGGGCTGGATGAGGATTCTATCATTATTGAAAAACAATGAAAAATAGACTCACTTACTCCTTGTCTTATAGATTTATTAAGGAAAGCTTTGGAAACCCCAAAGCCCTATGAGCTATAGAAAATTCATTTATAAATTATATATAATATTATAATGGATATTATTTATTTTCTATGAGTGATTAGATGATCTTTTACTATTATTGAAGGCTTAGTTTATAAATTTGAGAAAACTGGACCACCTGAGACCTTATGTCGATCAAGGGATTTATTATAAATTCCACATTCTTATTATTACTGAGTTTTATATTTAATAATATGTTAGGGTGGAAAATATTTGTTTATTATCGAAGAGAGAATTCAAATTTGGATTTCTATTTTTTGTTTTATTTGTTTTTTTAATTTTCTTAATTTTTATTATTTCTTTAATTATTTTTCTTGTTTTCGTTTTTACTCCATTTTTGCTACTCTCTTTATATCCGCTTACTAAATATCTTATCTCTAATGTTTAAAATATTTATTATATTCCTTTATTATAGTACTTCCTTCTGGGGATATTCTTTTTTAGATCATTTTTTTTTCCTTAAAGATTTATTTCTTATTATATTCTTCACTCAAGAGTAGATATTCCTGTACGATTGAATATTTTCTAAATTTTGGTTATTTTTATTTTCTCTGTAGGTTTATATCTACTTGTTATTTAGCTAAATTTTATCTATAGATATCTTAGAGTAGTCTCTTCTGAGTTTTTTCGCTTTTGGAATTTTTCTCTTTTCCTCTTTCCTTTATAATAAAAATATATATTAATACTTGTTGAGTTTTTTCTTCTTTTTATTAGCTTCTGTTTTTAAAGGTTTTCTTGATTTTTTAATTTCCTTTGTTTTTACTTTGATCTTTTTATCTTATTTTTAATTATTTTTCTTCTTTGACTAATTAACATTAATAGTATTGTAAGTATACTTTTAGGTAATATTTGATTTTTATTAGATATTCTGTTTTTATTAGGAAACTTCATTTTTTATTTCATCTTTTTGATATTTTTGGAATTCTTCTGGTCTAGAAAACTACTCCAAAATCTCTGACTAATAAATCTATAACTCTTCAAATTATTATTTTTTCTCTTCTTTAAAAGAATCTTCTGAAGAGTCTATCTGTATGGCCTTCACTTCATTTTGTTCCTCATGAAATTTTGAGAGAAAATTTCAGAATTCAAAAGAAATTTTTTGATCTGATTTCTTGTTAGTACTTTTTGAGTTTTTTTCCTTTTTTCTATTTTTCTCAGATTCATCATTTTTCAGCAAATCTTAATCTTCCTAGCTTAACAAGGAATTAAAAGAAGACTCCATTTTTGCAACTATTTTAAAATTTAATTTAAAAATTTATAAAAAATTATAAAAAATTACTCTTAATGAATTTTTATTGCAAACTAAGCTACCAGGGCTCAGTGGTCACTATTCGTAAACTCTTAATCCAGCTGATAGCTAATTTTCTGCATTTCTATTTCTTTATTATTTTATATATAAAAAATTCAATCAGTATACGACGGATAATATTTATCATTTATCTTATACTAATATTCGTTTTCCTTGAACTTATAAGTGGGAGAAAAATAAATCCTCATCTCCTTTAAATGATAATAAAATTATATCTGTGAAGGAAGCTGATCAATTTATTATTTTATTTTTTTCTTTATGAATTTGAACTCATCTGATTTCTTTAAATTTACCAATAAATTTTCCTATGATAAATATATGTCTTTTAGTATCATGTTTATTCTTATGGTGCGGAAGTTGAAATCACCCAAAATGAAGCCGACATCGAAATCGTCTTGTTTTTATATTTTCAATCTTCTACCAAGAAGGTTAATTGCATACAACCTTTTGAGGTATTTATTAATACCATAAGGAAGATGAAAATTCGTTAGCAAAATCTTAATCTTTCCTATTTTAATGATTTCATACTAAATTGCTTTGTTGGGAAAAATCCCCAAAAAACCAAGAATGATTTCACCACTTTGCACACTGTGAAAATTTTCATAATTTTTAGCTTTCACAAAAATCATCAAATTCATGGCATTCAAAGTTTTCTCTTTAAATAGCTTGAAGCTCGGTTCGAAAAATCTTTTTAATTTATTTTGCCATTTTCGCCCTTTATAGCAAAAAATCGATTTTAAAATTGTGTTGTTGCACTCCTAGGCCGATATACAAATTATATCAGCCCCAAAAAAAATCTATTCTTATGATTTGTCTTTTAGGAAGCCAAAGGCTCCCAAATCCTTCGGCCCTGTCTTTTTATGTCACTTTTCCTGCAAGATTAAAAGTCATACAAATTAACCTCATGTCTTGATACTCTTCCTCCTTCCATTGCTATAAGTTCATTTCCTACTAAGTCCCTATAAGATTATTTAGATTATTCTCTTCTATAGTCTGATATTATATTTATAAGGGTTTTATTTTCATTTTTATTATAAATTTAAAATTTATTAATATATAATAAGGGTTTGGGGTTTGGGGTTTGGGGTTTGGGGTTTGGGGTCATCCCATGATAGAGCTTTTTCAAGGTTTTCTTTATAAAAATGATAATGTATGAAATGATAGCTTGACATTACTTATAAATAGAATACCAATGGATATAAGTTTAAATAATATAATAGAATTATTAAATAAAGACATAGTCTTCATATAGCTGATTTAGGTGCTTTTTTCGAACTATTCTCAGCAATATTAGATTTTACTCTTCTTTAATAATAAGGAAGAAAAAATAAAATTCTACGAAAGGAACAAAGAATAAAAATTCAACTTTATAGAAGATGATTTCTTTCACATAGTCAACATTGAAGAGTTCTCAATGTTTGATTAAAGTAAGAAATATAAAATAATAAAGCTAAAAAAATTTATATTAAAAAAGCTTATAAAAAACAATATTAATATGAAGTGTCCAATTTGCTTAGAGTTTCTTATTTTCAAAAATCAACTAAAAAATCAATAAAAAAAACAAACCATAGTAAATACTATCTGTGATCATTAGTTCGATTCTGAGTGTATAATGTTATGGAAGGAAGATATATGTGCTATTTGTCGATATCATAGCTATCCGATGCAAAATATCTTTTGTGAAGAGTGTAATATAGCCGATGAAGACTTGCTCTGGCTTTGTTTCACTTGTGGATTCATTGGCTGCGGAGAGTAGCTCCCTATAATTGGTCATATTTATTAACATTATTTAGACACCAATCATGCCTATTGCAAACAAATTTATCTATCCTAGCAAAATAACTAAAGTTTATTCTTTGATTAGACTATAGCTGATTTTATTGATACTCTTATTCTTGATAAAGATAAGAAATTTATATACAGTAAGGAGAAAAAAAAAGATAAAGAAGAAATAGATTATTTATAAGATTATTTAATAATTAGATTTACTAATAAAATGTAAAGTTTTTTAATAAGAAAAAATGATTAAAAATAAAAATAAAATGAAAGGAAAATATTTAATTAAGAAAAAAAAATTTGAAGAATAAATTCAAAAAGAAATTCGAATAAAAAATAAGGTGTAATAAATGAAGACAATATAGGATAGTAATATATAAAGAGTTAAAAGAGAAAATAAAGAATTGTCTTAATAGCTGTCAATATTGTAAGGGTAGGAGCAAGAGTTAAAATTATAAGTAAAAAATCAAAAAAATGAAATATAAAAAATAGAATAACAGGTATAAATGTAGCAATAAAATTATCAAAAGTAAAAAAAAGAAGAAGAAAAACAATTAAAAAAGATTGATGAAGAGATCAAATAAAACATTTTATATTTGAAAGATTTGGAGAGTCATTTAAAAATCAAAGAAAAAACAAAAAATCAACAATCAGAAGCTTTTTATTTCTCTAAATAATATAATGTAAGATGCCATAAGCTATTACTGAGTCTAATAAAGAGACTTCATTAAAATATTTTCAGAGATACAACTAAGGAAAATATATTAAAGCGAAATATGGAAGGAAAAACTATTTGGACTGAAAGTCCATCAAATAATCTAACAAGCATAGTAAATTAAATAATTATAGGGCTTTGAAACCTCTTATTAAAGACCGAGCTTTTTTATTATAATTTTAACTAAATTTCTTTAGGCTCAAATTAGCTTTGAATTAATAAAAGAAATGCTTGAAATTAATAATAACAAATATATTTTAGTACTACTATTGGTTATAATAAGGCTTATATGTAAAGATATTTATATATATGATACATTAGAAGAATATTATAAGGATTATAGGAAGATTTTGCAAATTAAAAAAAATGGGAAAAAATCAATAATCCATATAGATGAAATAGTGGATAAACTCTTATATAAAAAATGATTTTTAGGTATCTTATTACCGAGGATAATATCCAGAAAGATTTTGTAAGACTCCAATATTCTACAATAATGAAAAAGTCCTTTAAATCTTTAATAAATTATTTAATAAAAAAACTTCATATATAATATAAACACAAATAGACATACACTCAATATCAATATCAGCTTATTATCTTAAATACCTCTTACTATTATATTCTTTATATTTCTTAATTGATTATTTTCTTCATCATATATCTCTTCCATATTACTATTTACTCTTTGAATTCTTTCATCCTAATCCCTTAAGTTTATCATCAAAACTTTTCCCTAATTTATAATCTACTTGAACTTTCTCTAAGTCTTCTATAAAAATTCTTCTTCTCAGTTCTCTTATAAATTTATTTACTCATTTTAAATATTATTCTTTCTTTCAGTCTTCTCTTCCAAATTCTCTATATACTCTATTTTCTTCTTTATATTATTTTTTAGTTATTTATAATTTCCTCTTATCTGAGTGTTCTCCTATAAAGAAATATCCAGAATCCTCCCTTCTATATTTTCTAGTATCTTAAGCAGTTCCCTCTTTGACTCTATCTGAGCTTCACCTCGATTCTGTCCTCTCAAATATTCTTAAAAGATTTTATTAACCTGCTCTCTATGCTGCATATACTCCTATTGTTGCAAAACCTTGTCTTTATTACTCATATATAATTATATAATGGAAAGCATACTTACCTAATAGGCAGCCATTGAGAGATTTAATAAATTTCAAAAAGATCTTCAAATAGAATATTAAGTATTCTTATTGCTAAATAAGGGAAGAAACTATGAAGGTTTCGTTTTAATGAAATTTTTCTTAAAAAAAAGAGACGAAATTTTTCTGAACTATCAAGGACAAAAGATACTGACTATTAGTGTGGATGGCTGGGACTACACCTTGCAAGAGATATAAGAAAACTGGATAAAAGGACAAGGAATATATCTAAAGGAATTATAAAAAGGAGAGAATAATGTTTTTGTTAAATTTCAGTCCAAATATAACCTGGATGGGGAAGGACTCCATTCTGTATATAAACAAGACAAGCAATATATATACACCTTGACTGAGCCCTTTTTATAAAACAGGATTTTTCCTCTATTCGATTAGCCCGATCTTAAAGCAACTCTTCTATATACCTTTGTATATCCCTAAGACTGGCTTGTTATCTCTAATAACTATGAAGAGTATACTCTAATCATAGAAGATTTCATTAATAAAGAAGACAAGTAAAAAAAGGAAAATATAATCATATAACAATACCCTAATATACCATAAGATTATAAATATACTTAGTTTAAGAGGAGTTTAAAACAGCCAAGCTATACCTTTGGTTTTGCTGCAGGAAACTACAAATACATATAATATTCTAATAATATCAAACCCTTTAAATTCCCCTTAAGAATATACTTCGAAGAAGATACAGAACAATATATAACACAACAATAAGATATTATTTTTGGCTACATTATACATAGCTTAGAGTTTTTTGAGGATTTCTTTTAATTGAAGGAGCCTTGGGGAAAATACGATTCCATCTTTTGCTCAGAATTCACAGTAGGCGCTTTTGAGTGTCCTGGAATGATACTCTACAATGAATAATATATAATAAAGAGAGATACTTTGACCCCTAATGAGATCTCCGACCTTGGCTGCGTCATCTGTCATGAAATCTCTCATATGTGGTTTGGTAATCTTGTGACTATGAAATGGTGGAATGACCTTTGGCTCAACGAAAGCTTTGCTGACTTCATATGCTTCCTATGTCAATCCTTTATCAATTCCAAAATTGATTGAAAAATATCAGACGCCTGGGCTACCTTCAATATATCGAAGAATTGGGGCTATGAAGAGGATATGGCTCTCACTACACACCCCATAGCCTGCCTTGTAGAAAATACCAGCATGGCAAATTCCATCTTTGATGGCATCACCTACTCAAAGGGAGCCGCCATTATTAAGCAAATTTATCATTTGATCGGCCATGAGAATTTTTCTAATAATCTAAAAAGATATTTTGAGAAATTCAAATTCTAAAATACTACTCTTAGAGATTTTTTAGAGGAAATTCAATAAGGAGTTGATGCAGAGTAGCCTCACATGAATATGTTAAAGTTCAATGAAGATTGGATAGAGAAAGAAGGGCCTAATATACTAACTCCTAAATGGGACTGTGATTTGCAGGGACAACAAAAAATGCTAATAAAATAAGATAATTACCATAGTCATTTGCAGACACTGAGGTTCCATAAGATATGAATTTGCTTTTTTAATGAAAATTGTTAAGCAGTGTTTTCATAATAAATAATAGTCAATAATAAAGAATACACAGAAATAGAAATAGATAATAAGGAATATAAGGCGGTGCTATTGAATTATTAGGATTGGGGTTTTGTTCTTATAAAACTCGATAAAATCTCTTAAGAATTTCTATTGAATAATCTCACTAAGATATAAGAAGAGTTATCTCTGTTACTCATAGTATAATCATTATTTCTTTAAGTCTAAGAAGGTGAGTTACTTGCCTTCATCTTCATAAATAAGATATTAAGAAGCAATATTATCAATTATTAGCAGACTAATCAATCCCTATATGAAAGTATATTGAATTACTTGCTAGACTCTAGAAAATATGTTCCTTAACAGTATCAGTAAGCTCTAAACAATAAAATATTCATGTATATAAATAGACAACTTTATTGAAGTCAGCAAATCGACATAAATAATACCATTTTAAAATTTTTGTTTATTCTAGCAACAACTTATTATTAGATAAATACTCTGAAAGATTTGCTATTTAAAGAAGATTTAATGAATATCTAAATCATTAATAAGTATAAGTGGATGTTAGTTTTTAAGATTTATGCCTGTGATGGCTTTGATTAATAATAAAAGAAAATGATAAAAAGACATATCGAAGACTAAGATAAGAATTCTTAATGGAGTTTTTTCTATAAATTATCAATAAAAGCACTAACTGATAATGTAATAAAATAAAAAGAAATATTTGAAAAATTCTTTGTCAACAACGACGATATTTCTTCGTAGAGTTTAGAGTATTATTTGCTAGGATTTTTTAATAAGATTAGTATTGATATTAGTAAGCAAGCTTTTGTTCATTAATTTTTTGACAGAATTATAGATGTAATAAATTACAAGCAACAGTAATATAGTAATATTTTATTGATTAATGAGTTAGAATATTATGTGCCTTTGGAGAAACTGATAAAAAATTATCAGAAGATATTAGAGGGAGTAAATCCTGAGTTATATTAACAGGTGATATGAGTTAAGAAAATCATTGAAAGACTCCAATGAATATAGAAAATACATTTACTTTATAAATAATAATATATTATTATATTTATTATAGGGGTTTGGGGTTTGGGGTTGGTTTGGGGTTTGGGGTTTGGGG
>NW_028291824.1:0-41586 GCF_963383615.2 Lipophrys pholis | reverse complement strand
CCCAACCCCAACCCCAACCCCAACCCCAACCCCAACCCCAACCCCAACCCCAACCCCAACCCCAACCCCAACCCCAACCCCAACCCCAACCCCAACCCCAACCCCAACCCCAACCCCAACCCCAACCCCAACCCCAACCCCAACCCCAACCCCAACCCCAACCCCAACCCCAACCCCAACCCCAACCCCAACCCCAACCCCAACCCCTCGAAAAATAAATTATTATTATTATTTTTTATTGAAAATTAAAATAATATTAAAGTTGATATATAATAAATTTTTTTTTCTAATAATTATAAAATTTAATGATAAAATATTATATAGGTCCTGTATACCCAATAAAATCAAATAAATTAAAAAGAATGATGAAATGTTTAAGTGAAGATATTTTTTATAAAAAAAATTAAAAAGCAATCATTAATATGAATAAAACGATTTAAAAAAATTCTAAAACTAAACCTTTATCTTTTTTTAAATAAATAAATCGTATATAATCATCTAGAAGTTATCAAAAAGTTAAAATTAAATCTTTTTACATAACCAAATATAGTCAATTACCATAAAATTCGAAAAAATATACAAAAACTTAAAATAAAATTATTTCAAATAAATAAATAAAAGTTAAATTGAACAGAAAACTAAATTTAAAATCTAAAATAACAAAGTAACAAAATTTAATTGCAAATTTGTAAAAAAAGACGAAATCATTATTCGAAAATAAATTCAATAGTTGATGTCTTATTTTTAATAGAAAGATTTATAATTATTAAGTTAATCTATTCCATGTGCAAATAAACAAATATTTCCTTTATTGCAATTACCTTTCTAAAATTAAATACATAATTATTTTTTATATTATTGCTCTTTTTTTAATTAAATATTACCATGATAAAATTTGCAATGCTTCCCTTTTTTGCATTGTCCTTTTTGATATTTTGTACATTATATGTGCTTATATTAAATATTTTTATGTTAATTTTATTTTTATCTAATTTATGGAAAAACTTATTTATTTATTTATTTTTTTAAATGTTAATTCATATAATACTTCAATATTTTCTATTTCTAAATTTTTTTATTTTTAATAGGTTTTGACAATTAACCTATTTTTTTACACACATTTAGTTTTTCATTATTAAAAATTAATGGTCCATTTTGCACATTAATTTTAACCATTAATATAAAATAATAATAATATCATAGCTTAATCAAATCCCATTTCTTCAATAACATATCTTTTTCGAATTTATAAGTACTTGCTTCTTTCTTATAATTTGATACTTTCTTCTACATATCTTTGATGGATATTAAATGTGATTAACCTTGATTATTCAATATTTTCTAATAACCAATCTTCATCAAATTTATTTATTATATAAGACATTCTTCAAATGATTATCGTGTGAATTTAGGATATATTATTCTATTTCTTTTAAGCTATTACTATAAAAATTCTATTTTATTTCTTTATTAACCCAGCACTTTAGAAGATCCGGCAAGAGCGTCATTCAATCTTTATATTTATTTTTATAAAATTGTTATCTGCTGCTTGAAATTCTTTTACAATTCCATCATTCCCTTTTCAATCAATTATTTAGGAATATCTTTAATAAGTTATTAAGTCATAAAAGTTGATTTTTTTTATTCTTGCTATTTTAATGATTATTTTTATTTTATCTATTTTTTTAATATTCGAACCTATTCTTATAATTATTTAATTTTGGTCTAATCTATAATAGGAATATTAACTTCATTCAATTATTTCTTTTATAGATTCTTGCCAATATTAACTCTTTTCATTTTACTTATAACATCAAATAATAATTGTTGTCTATCCACTAATAATTTAATAGGATTCATTCTCAACATACTTATTTCATTTAAAGTATATGAAGGTTTATTCAAAGAGAATTAATTAATTAGATTATTAAATAAATCTTAATATTTAAGGATGTTGATAATCATATATTACATATTTTTAGATTGAAGACTATCTAAGTTACAAATGAATTGATAAAGTTTATTAAATCCTTATTAATAATTATTGACTGCTAATTCCTTCATAATATTTTATGAATTGAAATCATAATCTGATTCCTTCTCCCAATTATCTTTCAACCATTTTTTTAATATATATATATTCCCTTGTGAAAGAATGGCATCTCCTGATCTTATCTTTTTATCTAAGTCAAGCGCATTTATTGATTATTCTAATTAATTCACATAATTTTTATGTAAGGAAATTTATTTTAAGTGATCAAATAATTTTGGAGTCCTTTTTTCATTGTCCTATTTCTTTATTTTACCCAGATTTAATTTTTTACCCTTAAAGCCTCCTGAACTATTGAATGTTGGCTTCATTATAAATTATTATAATATTTATAAATATTTACTCATGCTTATTTACTCATGCTTATTTACTCATGCTTATTAATGAAATATTCTTATCGTTTATATTTAATATATAGTTTATATATCATAATAATTATAATTTAATCATTTGACGATGCAAAATAAAGAATAAATGATCCACATGATAACCTTAGCCGGAAATTGAATTTTATCAAAAGAAGAAATCTTACATAATTGTTTAAATAGAAAAACACCAGCAATCAAAATGGCAAATTTAATCTTTTTACTCAATCTAGGTTTACTCTCTACATTATAAACAATTTTATTAAGATTATAATCACCAAACTTTTTGGCCCCAGGAATAATTTTACAAAACCATTAATAAGTCTTTTCAAGCATTTAAGGACATTAATCATCATGTTGAAGTTAATGATATCCATTATCAAATAAAACAATTTCTTTAAGCTTACTTGAGCATTTATTAACAAATAAAGTAGTATCTTTATAATTAGTGACAATATCTTTTTTACCATGAAATGCCAATATAGGTATAGTTATATTTTAAGCTAGACCTAATATATTTGATGCAGCATTTATAATACTTTTTCCCATTCCTATACCTATAAAAGGAATCATTAATCTATCAGTGAATATATTAACAACATGTTTATTACTTTTAGTTAATGAGGTTGGATTAATAAGACTATTTATTACAAATTAATCTAAATCATCTCCTACTAACCTCAACAACAACAATTTAATAAATGAAAGATTCCTATCTTTGGGAAGTCCTAATAAAGGACTAGTCAATATAATTCCAGCAATAGGTAATTTAGGATTATTTGCAATTAAATTACTTATAATAAGACCACCCAAAGAATGTCCATATAAAAAAAGAGGATAATTTTTATTTACTCTTTATATTAGTGTTATAACATCTTCTTCTAATTGATGTATTTTATTGCATCCTCGAGCCCCACCCGATACTCCAAATCCTCTCATGTCTATAAGATGAACATCCATCTACTTATTAGCAAAATAATTAGCCACTTACATAAATCTATTTGAATGTTAACCCAAACCATGAATTATACATATACTTGCCCTTGCATTCGAAGATGAGATATGTCTGTAGAATAAACGCAATTGAGGGGCTTTTCCTTAGATATAAAAAGTCTACTATTGCATATAATATATATATATTTATTAATAATGTTTTTTTCAAAATCCTTTAGGAAACTATACAATATAAATAAATATTCAAGACCTGTAAGACCCTAACCTAACAATGTTCATATTGATATCACTAAAGACTACGAGTATGGTAAATATTTAAATGGTTTATATATTTTAATGACTATTGCTATGGCTTATGGATTCCCTGGGGTTTTGAATTAAATATTTTATCATTTTCAAGAGCCTTCTAGAGAAGAGTTCTATCATCATTATCCTCAAGAAATAAAGAATGTCAATTTAGACTTGATGATTAGGGAAAGAGAAAGAAGGAAGTTATATAGCACTATTAATTAATACATTAATTATGATGAAAGTTGGAATCAATGATTATATATCCATTTAATATAAAATATAATATAACAAGTTTTAATAAAAGGATTATTATTTCATACTATATAATTGGAAGAAGGACTAAAATAAAGTCAAATAAAAAGGATTAAAAGAAGAATATTTGAACAATATTAATATTTCATTTATTATTATTAAAATAATAAACTTCATTTTTTTTATTAAAATAAATTTTATAATTATTTTTAACTATGATTATGTTTTTATTTTTGATACTTTATTTTAGATTTATTCTTCAATACTAATATTTACTAATATAAATCTTTAATATTTTATTAAGTAGGATAATATTATTCAGATATTCCTTTATTAATAATGTTTTCATACACTTATAGAATGAATTAAATTGACTTTTTATATTTAGGATTATTTAGTTTATAGAACTAAGACAAAACAATAAAATCTGTAACTAGATCATGAGAATAAAATTTGTGTTCTTCAAGTACATTACACCTAATTTTTTTTAATTTTACATTTTATATCTAATTTAAAAGTTCTACTTTATCAATCATTACTTTCTTTTATTTAAGTTATTTTATATACTGAATAATTTCAATAGAAAATAAATAATATATTTATTTAGATATTTAAAACATATCTTTTGAATTAAATTTTTAAAGTAATTTTTGATTAATATTTAATGGTGGATACTAAAAATGGCAAACTCTGTTCATATATTATTTAATCATATTATTAAGAGTGTTTATAGTCTAATCTTCTATATATTAACCTATACATAATTTAAATTCTTGAACTGTTATTCCTTTACCATTAAGTATATCATATATTGTATTCTAATACATTTTGAATATATCTTATTTAACTTTCTATTGTAATATTTATAATTAGGCAGGTTACAAATTATTATGATGCATATATTGTATATATTATGTACAAAATGAAAATACTTCCTTATTAAGTATTTTCATATACTAAATTATAGTCTATTTACTATGTAGATGCTTCTTTTGTTTTTACTTATAGTAATAAACTAATAATCCTATAGTGATGACTCCAATCCCACAAATGAATTATTTATTAACCATACTAATATATAAATAATAAATAAATATAATAACTAATAAAAAGCATGTAAAAATAGTTAACTACTCATTTATCTAAAATAAAATAAAACTACATTATCTATTTACAGAACAAAAATATAAAAACATCAATACCTGGCTACATAGGAGAATTAAACTAAAAAAATATTCCTGAGGGGGAAGGAATGGGTTAACAATAAAATAAAGATTTTTATTGTGGTTATTGGAAAGATGGTTTTTTCAATGGAAATGGTGTCTACTATTTCAATACTGGATAAACATATTAAGGATCATTTTATAAATGTATGAAACATGGTTTTGGCATTTTTAGTTATGATGATGCAACAGTATATTAAGGTGAATGGAATAAAGATATTAAATAGGGTAAAGGAAAACTATATAAAAAGAAGACACTTATATATTAGGGAATGTGGAGATAGGGGAAAATGGATGGTTAAGGAATATTAGTTAATTCTTTTGGTGATATATATAAAGGAAATTGGAAAGCAGGTGTAAAGCATGGACATGGATGTTTAGAGTACTCTGATGGAGCTATTTACTAAGGAGAATGGTATGATGATATGGCCTAAGGATATGGATTAATGAAATATGTTAATGGAGATACTTATTAAGGAAATTGGCATGAAAGTAAAAGGACTGGTGAAGGATATCAATCATATGCCGATGGTTCATTGTATAAAGGATATTGGTTTAACGATTAAAGACATGGTTAAGGACATATATAATTTAGTAATGGAGATAAATATTATGGATAATTCAAGAATGGGGCAAGATCAGGCCAAGGTACTTATTTATATTCTAATGGATGGTAATATAAAGGCTAATGGAAAAATGATTTAAAGCATGGGTAAGGATGTTTGAATATGATTCAATAAAAATATAATGGTTAATGGAAAGAAGGATTATTTCATGGATATGGGATATTCTAATTTAATAATGGAGATGTATATTAAGGATATTGGTAGATAGGGAAAAGGCATGGTCGAGGGAAATATTATTGGAGGGAAGGAGATATTTATTAAGGGCCTTGGTCTAATGATAAAATGCAGGGATATGGAGTTTTTGTTAATAAAGGTAATATTGTTGAAGCTGTTTTTTCAAAAAATACTTTACTCAATTGTTTATGATTTAAATTTATTTTTTATTAAATTAATTTATTATTAAAATTATTAAATGCTGTCTTACTATAAAAAAAAATATAGAAGGTTTGAACGATCTAAAGAAAATATATTTCCAGAACTAACCAAAAAATATTAAACTAAAAAAAAAATAATATTTCCAACTAATGGTAGACCTAAAATAGTTAAAAATAAACGAATGTTGCGTGCATTAACATAAAACAGTTAATTCCACTATCAACCAAAATTAATCAATTAATCATATAAAGAGAATTTTTAATAAATAAATAAGAAAAATAAACTAAAAAATTATTATCTTTATGATATATAGGAAAATAAACAAAGAATAATCTCATTTTTTATAAAATGAATATGTATATATATAAAATCATATTTTATTTTTAATCCTTTTAAAGTGATAATTTATTAATTTTTATAGTTTAATCTTAGATTTAGGCTTATATACCTTTTATTATGTTATTTAGATTTTAGATTTCATATTTAATTTAAATAAATTATTTTGCTTTTTTAATTAATCCAGCTTTTTAATTGAAACTGGCCTATTATTTAATTTATGTTAAATTTTTATTTTTTGTTCACTTTAGCTTTTGATATTATTATATTTGGATAATTTTTAGAGTGGTTATAATTTTTTTTATATAAGTTGTTTTTCACTTTAATGTTTTTGTATTTTCTTATTTTTTTGTAATATAAATACATCTTTCATTTTATTTTCTGATTTTTTATACCATATTAAATTGGATCTATTATCTAAAATTTAACCTCTGTTTGATGTAAAAAAAGGTATACGAAATTATTATTTCATAATTAAATATTAGAAATTATTATTTTATTTTCGATCTATAATAAATTGTGTTTAATTTATTAAAGTGATAATAATTAATAATATTAAATGATAAATGATACCATTTTCATCGCAAATATAGACAAATTGGTATATAATTAACAAGGTTGATGAATAAATGTTAAAGTAAAGATGTTAACAATATGGAAAAGTTTAATCAGTTAAATTATTTTATAGTAGATTTGGCTATAATGCATGCATTAAATATAAGTCAGCAGGATCTGTACTCCCTTCAATAATAGGTTTAAATAGAAAGTAATTTTTGGGGAGGGAAATATATGTAGACAAATTTAAATAAAAATAGCATGAGAGTAGAATTTAATATGAATAGAAATCTAATAAAAGAAAAAACTCTATAAGTAATTAACATTCACGATCGTATTATAATATGGAACGTTAATATAGGTATGATGAAGATGACAGAAGAAAGCATAAAAAGAAAAAAGAAAAGAAGAGATATGAATATAAGCATAAGAGATAGAAAAGAGATAGAAATAATTCAAATTCATCATAAAGTCGTTCATATCATAGAACGGACAAAAATAGAAAATAGCAATATAGTACATTTCATTAAAAGATGAAAAACACGAACAAATTATAGGAAACTTGAATATATATTATTCGGAGGCAGAAACTATAACTATTTTTTCTATATTAAAATTTATATTTTATATAATTATATAATGTCAGTTCCTATTTGGAATACTACTTTAAATTGCACGAACTTGTTCACTCCAGATCAAACAGTTCTTCGGAATGTAGTATGTGGAGAATTATTTACCACATTTACGATTTTTTTGATAACTCAAATTATATACTTAATCTGTTGGAGTGGATAGCAAAAATCATAATAAATTTAAAAGAAACCAGATCAAGATGAACAACAATAAGAATCCACTTCTACAACATCAAGGAAATGGAATAATTAACAATATCAATAATATTTCATTCTTATATTTTCAAATCATATTCTTTGTATATCAGTACCAACAATGTATTTTCCTGTTGCTGCTGATGGTATTGGTTGGCTTCATTTTTTTATCTTCTTGATATATATAATTTATAGGTTCATTCGAGGAAAAAACCAAACTCCTATAGTTGATAAGATCTTTTTCATTTTCTTTGGATTGTTTAATATTCTTGCTTTAATTGTTGGTATGGCAGGGCTTAATTCATCATGTAATTGATTGATTATTATATTATTTATGACTAAACAAACAAAACGGAAAAAAATAATTCCACTCTAAGTTTAGAAAAAAATAATTATTAAGAAAGTAAAATAGAAGAGAAAATATAAAAAAAAAGATAAAAAATAAAAGGCAAGTGGATAAAAAGTTGAAAAAAGAAAGTATGTAAAAAAATAAAAACAAATTAATAATAATTAGCCTGTATAAAAAGGTAAAAGAGGATTTAAAATGTGTAATCACTGTAGATAATTAATACATATACATAAATATTTTTGCCCAAATTGTTCTCAAGATCTTAGAATGAATAAATAAAGCATACATAATTTAGGTACTGCTTAAAAATTATCAAAGAAATAATTAGTTATGATGAAGCACTTATTGATAGTAAAATAATAATTTAATAAAAGTTAATTATTTACGTAAAAACAATAATTAAATAATAAATAAACTATTAAAATTAATTTTTAGAACCCAATTTCTTCTATTATTATATTAGATAATATGCATATATTAATTATTTAACAAATTTAAAGTAATCCATAAATTAATTAACAAAAAAAACAATCATTACAATTACTTAATTTATAGAGATACCATTTATTTGGTATAAAATGTTACGGAAAATCAAATTTAAATTTAATGAAAGTAAAATAAAAATAAATAATTTGTTCTACTATAATAAATAAACAAATTAAGTAAATAATTAATTATTAAGAAAATAAATTTATTTCGCTATTTTATGACTTTAACATTGGATTAATTTAATTATAGAAAACATAGTTTATTTTAAAATAAATTTTATAAATTCCATATTCTACAACAATATTCTATAATAAAAATATTCTCTATGTGGGAGATTTATGGGGAAATATTTATTTAGTATAATTTATAAAGTAAAAATTAATTATTAAAAAGGTAATATTTTCATTTCACGAAAGTTCAATTATTAAAATAATGTCAGTACCTTTTTCTAACGCATTAACAATACTTTTTAAAAATGGATATCTTTATTTTATATTAGATGGATAATCTTTTTTTAATTATCAAATCACTGGCAAAAAAATTACTTGTGGATTATGGGATTAAGGAGGTAAATATTTATTAGTTGGAAGAGATTAAATTGGTTAATTTAGTGCTTTAATGTCATTTACTCTTATTAAAAATAAGTATATGGAGTTATAAAATGATTTTTTATTTAAAATTATTCGAAGTTAAAGTAAAAGTTATATTAAAGGATTTTTATTTGATTTAAAATTTGTTTATGGGATTTATAAAGATGGAAAAATAACAAAAATGTAAAAAGAAATATTGCGTTAATATAATATTCAAAAATCACATAAACATAGTAGCAGCAAATCGAAACAATTCATATTTAGATAATAAACAAATGATGAAATAAGTTCATATGATTTAAAATATGGAATGATGATATTAGGTTTCAAATCAGGTTTATTATAAATACATAAATGATATTAATTTATTTATACCTGAATATAGTATCTTCATTTTATTATGATGTGTTAAGTAAAGGGAAGTTTAGTATTACATCTTATATGGTTGATAAATAAGTACTTGATTCTAAATATGTTTGTCTTTATGATTCAAGACATTATTTGCTTAATTAACCAGGATAATTCATTCAAATGCACATTAAATAAATTCCTAAGAATACTAAAAATATCATTGTTATGACTAAATCTGTTATTAAAATGATTGGTGTAGTTTAAAATGGATTAAATAGTTAAATTAAAATTCTTGATTAAAAAGATTTCTCTTATTTTGCATTAACTTAATCTCAGAGAATATATAATTTGTATATGGGTGTATATGTTGGCCCTTTTTGCAAATAATATACAGAAGGGCCATATTTATTAGATTATATTCCATAAATACAATATGATGTATTTGGATGTTAATAAGATATGATAAATAAATCAGCATTAGTTATTGAGAAATCATTGAGGAAATGTTAAAAAGCAAAAATACATTATAATTATAAACATCTATACATTAATTTATTAATTATGCATATTATTTTATCGATATATATTTTATTTTGATTAATCAATAAATTATTTATTAAAATTTTTTTAAATTAAATGATTAAAAATTAAAATTGGTTTGTTTTTTTTGATTAGCAAACTCTTTCATAACAAATAAGAAATCCTTCAGTTTTTAGTTAAGTATGCAGATATTTTTAACCTCTTACTTAACAAATTTAATAAATACAGATTCTTTAGCAACCTGTAGGCACTCCTTAAGAAATAATTTATTGCTAATTCATATAAAAAACAAATATTCTAATTTTAAAATTCTTTTAGATATAAGCTAAAATCACATAAACTGAATAAGTAGAAAAATTTGCTAAATAAATGATAATATATGAAAAGATTTAAAGACTTTATTTAAAAAAATTTTGGAGATAAAAAATGACGACATTTGTTAAAAATAGAATGTTGTCAAGTTTAATTAGACTTAATCATAAAATTCATCATTTAATTATTCATTAAAAAGACTTAAAAATTAAGTATTAGGGAGATAATTTTATATAGGATTATTTTTAAAATTTGTAATGTGTTTTCCTTTTTCTTTAAAAATATTGCTAATAATTACTGGAGAGTAGTATTCATAAAGAATTATCTGATTTCTTTTAATTTATAATTTTAAAAATTTTCATAGTTTTATAAAAACGTAGATATCAAAACATACTTTCTGGCAAATAATAATTAATCAAAAGATTTCTTTCATAATAAAACCTGAATTCAATTATATTTAAAATTCTTTTTGAAAATGAAATATTTTTCTTGACTAGATATAGATAAATTCATTAAGTAAAATGGGATGAAGAAAATTAAATTTAATAATGATATTATTAGTTTTATTTAATATAACAATAAATCAAAATTTCAACGTCCTGAGTAAATATAATTAACATGTTTTGTATTCTGAAGCATTTCTTTTTGTATTTTCTATATAATTTATTAATACTTCTTTTACATTATACTTATTTTCAATAAACTTTATTGATATTTTTTCCTCCATAATTATGATTTTTATTAACTATCCTTAAGTTTTAAAATCAAATTTTATTTTTCCATTTTTAAAAATTATACTTAATAATTTAGTTGTTAAGTTAATTATTCATGATCAACATTATTTAAATTCTGTATCTTGTCTTCTTGTTGTATATAACTATTGAATTATTTTGTGATATTAAAAAACGGTTATTTACTTTATGGTAAATATTAAACTTTATTTATTAATTTTCTTTTAGATTCAATTTCATCAATTAGAGATTGAAGAATTTATTTTTTTTAAATTATTTATTGATCTAAATATTATTTACGATCTAAATATTATTTACTTGATTTATTTTAATATTTTTAAGATAGGATTTATTCCCTTAAGTTAAGATCTTTTTATAAATCCAAAATCCTATTTTGATAATCTTTTAATTATTGCTTATATATAGTACATTAAAAACATTAATTCTTACTATTATGTAATTTTTTATATTTTTATAATCTTTCTTTAAGTAAGATATTCTATTTTTAAAGTTATTATAATTTCTTCTTATTAAGATTATTTTCCTATTTGATAATTTAAACTCTTTTGATAAATTTTAAATGTTTAATGAATTTTTTTTGTATCTGCAAAATATCAATCTGTTAATTTTTCTTTATTTTTATTTATTTTTAAAAATATTCTATTTATTTGGGAAAAGAATTATTTTCCTCTTTTGAAAATTATTTCAACTATTTCATATTTTGTTTTTTTAAATTTGCAATTTATTTCATATTATTATAATGTTCAGAGGAGTTTACATCAATAATTAAGTTACTAAGTCATACTACAAAAATAAAAGTCATTAATTGTTATATTTTAATTAGATCAAAAATATTCAAAAATAAAGGACATGATAATCTTGCATGGGAAATCCTCTAATTGTAAATAGTTATTTAAAGAGCTTAATAACATTAAAATATGTTATAAGTTGCAAATAAATTAATTAAACTCTATACTATAGCATGCTAAATTTTATCTGCTACTTCAGATTGTCGTTATGAGTATTTTAAAAATAAAATTAATGGACTACTTATTAAACCAAAAATTGCTAAATATCTTATTAATGATGTTTCCTATAACTAGAGTAATAAATAACAAAAAATGGTCTAACATTATTTTAAAATACATCTCAGTGAGAATGAACCTATTTATTATAAAATTAAGCAATTGATCAATAAGGATTTAAATGGATTCAATAAAATTAATCATATTATAAAAGAAGAGGTTAATTCGCAAAAAAAGAAAATATAAAAATTGATTTAGAGAAAAAGATTAGGAGAAAAATATATTTAGTAATAGAATTCATAATACAAATAAAATTAAAAAAATAAACTAAATATGTCTAAAAAATTAAAAAATATTTCCATTATGAGATATTATTGATTTTTGACATATATTATTTATTAACTAAATATATTAAATTCACTTTACCTTTTTCTTTCCTTTAAGAGATCGACATTTCTTTTTCTAAATTTAATTCTATCCCATTTAAATAAAATTAAAATGATGGATTTGAATATCTTTAGGCAATCCATTCAAAATCCATTTATGTTTAAGCGCATTAAGAGGATCTATTCTAAATTTAGGATCCCAAATTAAAAGTCCTTTAATAAAATCAATACAATCTAAATCTAACCCTTTAAATACATCTTTCCATAATCTAGTAGCAGGTTTCCTTTTTACTGATTTAAATGGATATTTACATACCATTAGAAATGAATCTGGTGGTTGACCTAATAGTTCAGCAATTGCTTCAATTTGGTCTTGAGATGAATCTCCACTGAATAGAGGATGCCCAATAATCAATTCTGCCAATACACATCCAACACTCCACATATCTATACCATAATCAATATGTCCACCAAGGATTATTTAAGGAGCCCTATAATATCTACTTTGAACATATTAATTAGCTGTGAAATATTCTTACTTTTAAGAAAAGAAGCAACTTGAACCAAAATCTATTATACGAATTCCTGATTTTCCTTACTCTTTTAAAAGAATATTTTATGGTTTGATATCGCAATGAATAACTTCATTTTTCTTTAAAAACAGTAATCCGTTCAATAATTGTATAGCTACTCTCCTGATATATTCAATTGATAGACGATTTGGCCCAATTAGATTTAAAATTGATTTTTTCATAATATCAAATACTATAAACTGATTAAAAATAATACAGCATGATTTAATATTTGAAAGTGCTATTTCATTATGATGAGTCCACTTTCAGCAACCCCTTTTCTAGATTTCATATATTAGAGCATTTTAATTTAGCAATATATACTCTATTATGAATAATTATTATTCTACATTATTTTAATAGCTAGTTGTTTTCCAGTTTTAATTGATTTGCATAAGAAAACAGCTCCGAATGCGCCTTATCCTAATAATTCTAACATTATATATTTATTAGCAATAACATCATCTAGCTCCCAATTTTATAAACTTTTAAATTATTTATTTTTAGTACTTTTTGATTTGAGCATAGGAGTAGCTTTTATTTTTTAATGTTTTTTATTTTTTTGAGTGAAGCTTAATTGAGAATTTCTATTAACTCTTACTGGAGTTTATTATATTTTTACTGGAGATTTACTCTTTGATTGAGTTAATTCTCTTTTCATTGATTGGAATTATTTAGATTGTATTCTTGTACTCTTGAGTAATATTTATCTTTGTGATATTTATGTGTTTGGTGATTTTTTATTGTAAATTATTCTTTTAGGCTTTGGGGAGCATTCATTTCTTGTATTTGATCTGGAAAGAATTAATTTTTGGGTTTGCGAGGGAGATTTATTTTTGATATTTGATTTTATTTTAGGTGTTTTTTTCTTATGCTTCTAATTGCCGAGGAAACTAAATTAAATGGATTTTTTTTAATTCCTTGAATTTTTTGGTGTCAATTATTTTGAATTATGATAGCCCATCTTGAATAGATTTTACTTATAATATTAATACATTCGGAATGATTTTAACGATACTTAATTTTTTTTTGCTCATTTTTATAATAATATAACAGCAAATGAATATTTAAATGTAAAAATTTATAAATGAAATCATCATAAATTCTGAATTTCCTTCTATTGCTGATCTTTGACCAAAACCAATAAATCTTGCAGAGCAGTTCTTGGATCAAGTCCTTTAGGACAAGTGACTGAACACATTCCAATATTTTGACATTAATTAAGTTGCCCCCCTTGCGATAATTTCTCTAATCTTTACTAAGTATACTCATCCCTTGAATCAACTATCCATCGATATGCTTGCATTAACACTGCAGGCCCAAGATAAGAATCAGGATGCCACCAATATGAAGGACAACTTGTAGAGCAACTTGCACAAAGAACACATTCATACAATCCATCTAATTTCTTTCTATCTTATTCACTTTGATAAAATTCTCTTTCTCCTTCTTTTTTAGGAGTTTTTCTCTTTAAAAATGGTTCTATAGATTTATATTGAGTATAAAAATTAGTCATATCAACTACTAAATCCTTAAGAATGAACATATGCCCAAGAGGAGTTATAATAGATGGTTTAGATAAATCTTTATCAATAGCTTTAATACAAGCTAATGAATGTAGTCCATCACAATTCATAGCACATGATCCACAAATACCTTCTCTACAAGATCTTCTTAATGATAAAGATGAGTCCATATTATCTTTAATATGTAATAAAGCATCTAAATACATAGGTGCAATTTTTGATAAGTCTATGTAATAACTAATATATTTAGGTTTATCATTCATATCTTATGGATTGTATCTATAAATAAGGAATCTTTTTTTTCCTTATTTCTCTTTTTCTTATAAGTCTTAATACTATTCAATGTAATTAACATTCATAATCCCTTGAATAGAATTTTTAATGCTACTAAGGAATTGAACACTCTCAGATTTATCTTTTTTAACTGTAGTTCCAAATAACCTAAATGTTTTTAATAATTTCATAATTTAATTATAATTGTTTATTATGCATATAAATGGATCTTAATAAATAGAATCAAAATTTAGAAATCATTCCTGCTAATAAAAATACTTTATAAGCTGCATGAAAATAATTCATAATGACGTTTTCAACATCTTATTATGATATTTTGCCATTCATATTCTTATCAAATACTCTGCAATAACCTGCAATGTCCGTAGCAGTGGGTGATAATTTTTTATTCATGACTCTATAACAATCACATAACATTTTACCTATTTAGATTGTATCAATGTATCCATCTTTGTTTGTATCATACATTTTCATTAATTTCCTTATCATTATCTTTACTTTGCTAATGCTTTACATCTCTCTTTACTAAAAATACCTCCATTTTGAATAGGTATTGGATGTCTTTACATTATAATATATAATAAATATTTAAATTATATATTTCAATTTAAGAAATATATTTTTGATATGGATATGGCTGGGGTTGGGGTTGGGGTTGGGGTTGGGGTTGGGGTTGGGGTTGGGGTTGGGGTTGGGGTTGGGGTTGGGATATAGTATTAAAAATATTTATGATTTATTGTTGGGTTTAATAAAATTACGATTATTTATGTTATTCAGTAAAAATGATTAACCTTATTATATAGTTCTCAGTAATCAGTAGTTATAATAATTATCATTTTTATAAATTTGTTCCTCATTTTACTAGAGAATAAAGTAAAACCTAATAATTATCCATGGGTGATTAGTAATTATAAAGGATCTTAATAAAATTAAAAGAATTATAGAAAACTATCATTGAATATTTTGGATCTATGTAAAGGATTTAAAAAAAATTAATAAAAATCTTTTTATCAATTAGGATACCATTACTCAAATATTGGAATTGTCTCTCAATTTATGATCAGAGTTTACCTTACACTGAAATACCAAAATTATATGAAATAGAAATTAAGCTATTTCAAAATAAATAATAAAAAGGGAATTAAAAGTATAAAAGGTTATGGAAATTTTTTAAATTGAAAAAATACTTATAAAGTTTATTCTAGGATTTTATATTGCTAATTTATTTAATAGTAAAGTAATTAGTTAGATATTATTATTTAGATAAAATAGATTATTGAGATGTTAACGTAAAGTTATATTATTAGGTGGATTTTGGAATGGGATGATTAAAATAATAGATATTTAATCTAATAAATCAAAAATAATCCGTTGATAATTTTGTTATAAATGGTAGTAAAGATGGTCATGTAAATTTATTAGATTATTAAAAGTTCACTTTATAAATTCATCAATACCAAACTTTTAATAAATTAATAAATTACGATTAAGAAAATAATCTATGAGATCACCAACCTCACTTGCTATAGGAAAATAATAAATTTGTAATCGGAACTGAAATGTATGCATTTTTATTTTTACTAGTTTTATATTTTTTCTGTTAAAAATAATTTTTAATCTACTAAATTTGAAGAACAGTTTTTGCCAATTTCAATTTGTTTCTTTTATCTTTCATCTTTCCATTTTAAATCTAGAACTTTAATAAATTGTTAGTATTGTTATTAACTGAATGTTCTTATTTAAATGTTTTTTTACTATCATTTCAATATTAAATCTTGATACATTTATGATTATTATTTGATTTATAGAGTTTTAAACACCTTAATCTACTTTTCTTTTTTTATTTCTCATTATAAGTATCGTAAATCCTCAATTAGTCATTTTCTCAAAAATAAATCAAATAAAATTATTCAATCACATTAAATTAATCAGATCAAATTTTTATGATTTTCCTAAGTCAATAATTTTGTATTTGACTTATTTGTTGATTCTCTTGAACAAGGCCTTTTCTATACTCGAAATGTATTTATCTAATAGAGATTTGTTCAATACTTTCGTTAATTTTTCTATTTTTTAGTCTAATTAATTTAAGAATTATTTCCTTTAAAAATAATTGAAATAAATTTTTAAATAAAGATTTGTCAAGTATTAAAAGAGAATTTTAGATTTAGATAACCTTAGTTTATTTATAAGATTTTTAAATCCATCTGACTATAAGGAATATTTTAAACTTATGGATCCATAAAACTATTGAAATTACTCTATGTTCATTTTTATTCCCTACGAAAACAATTTATCTTGAAATAAATTTAATTCTAATTGGTAAATTTAAATAATTTAGTTATCATAGAATTTTTCTTCCTCTTTATTGATATCTATTTATTTGTCCTTATTTTTAGGGCGCCCCCCTTTTTTACTCTTTTTATGATATTTAACTTATTTTACCATTTATTATATTATTAGTAGAAATTATAATAAAGTTAAAACTTAAAATTAAAATTAAAAATTAAAAAAAAAAATCAATCTACTATCTTTACTTTCTTTATTGAATATTATAAAAATAGCCTTTAAATTAATTATTTACTAACTTTTTTCTCTGTACTTAATAGTTGCATTAGTTTTATTTTATGTTATTCCACTTTATCTTATTGGAATTATCATTTAATCATTAATTAAACCCTCTTTGTCTTAAGCTAATTTCATTTTATAAACAGCTAATGATAATCATCTGATCTTTTCATATTATTGTCTCTTAAGAAGTATTTTTAAAAAGTACTTTTTTATAGGTAAAGAAGAAGTTATAATGTAACATTGAAGTATTATGGAGAGATTGATAAATCTATATATGAAGCTATTCTAGAGTTACTAAAACTATTTCAATACAATTTTAATATTTTATAGATGTTAGATAAATTTTAATTGTTTTAAATTAGATTTGTATTATTTTATTTCATTTCTCTTTACTTAGATATTAATATAACATGTTGATTCGTATGTACAATACAGAAAATTATTTAGCAGATTCGATTCAATATATTTCTATAAATGATTTTTATTAATGTTATAGTAGAATGTCTAGTTAATGACTGAATACACGGAAGTTTATTTAAGATTATTAAAGTCATTACTAATTAATGAAGATTTATTAGATAAGTCTTTTTGATTGTTGATGTGATGCATGAGCACAAAAAGCTATTATTGATTTTGTTAAGAATGAGAGAATTTATTATTTATTATAATAATATATAAATAATTCAATAAGTTATAATATTTTATAACTTATTATACTTTTTATATTATCTTACCCTTCCATGCCTTATAGTGGTTTATGATTATTATTATTATTAATTATCTTAAGAAAAAAAAAAATTTTATAATCAAAAAAATAAATTATTCAAGTCAATTTATTTAAATTTGGTAGATTGTTGTCTAGATTTTAATATAAAATCATATAGAAATGGCTTCCCTTTAGATAATTTCGGTATAGATGTTTCATACTTTTTTTATTTAACTCTAAATTTACCAATATATTTATTTTTACGTTGAGGATATTTAGTTGATTGACATCTAGTCTTTGTTTTTTAATCTATATTAATAGTTATTTATTTATTTAGAACAGTAATCTCTTTTTTTTATTTAATCTTTTATTTAGCATTTTCTAAACTTTATGATCTATTGATTAAAAATAAAGAATTCCTTTTCCAATAAAAAAGTTCTTCTTATCTATTGAATACTTCTCTCTTTTTCTTAGATAATTTATGACGTTTAATATTATGAGTAAATTATTTTCTTTGTTGTTGTTGTATTATCTAAACTGGCTAAAATTGCATTATCAAACTATGAATATCAAATCATTTATAAAATAGAAATATAAATAGCTGTTGAATATTAATAAGAAATAATCACATAGATGTTTAGAGATCTTATTGGGAAGTGATTATATAAAAGCCGCTCAATTATTTATTAAAGCAAAGGTATTTAAATATAATGTTGGAAAAAATAATTTCTTTTATAAACTTTAGTTAAGTAATAGGTAGATATTTTTGTTTGAAATTTAAAAATAAATCATGTGTACTTGTTAATAACAGTCTAATATTTTACTTCAATAAAGTAACTCTGTTTTTTGTTAACATGTGATAATAATTGATTTAGCAAAATTAACGAAAACAATCATTTAATCTAAACTAAATGTATAAATAATGAATCAAATGAGGAACATTGACAAAATAAAAAAATGATATTAATTATTAATTCATAAGAAACTATTATCATTCATAAAACTATATTATTCTAAATTGTTATTATGATCCTTGGTTATTAAAGTAGTAGAATTTGTGTTATTTCTGTTTTCTTTAAAGTTGTAAATTTGTTATTATTTATTATCATTTTTAAATCTTACTGATCCATTATTAAAAGGGCAAGGATAATTTTTACTAGCATAGTGAAAACCTTTTTTAATATCAGTATAACTATATTTAGTAGGGCCAGGACTATTTTACTTAATCGTTATCATATTTTTATTTTTTGAGAAAGTGTAAGCTGAATTTTTATTTTATTTAAATTAATTGTAATAACCTGGACCTATGTAATAAGGTTTTTAAATTACCTTTTTCTTGAATCTTGTTTATTTAGCAAAAATTATATTCTTATGTTGCTTTTAAGGAATATGATTAAAATAATATTTGTGTTATTATTATGTTTTAAACTTCAATAATTCTTAAATGTGTAAATAATTATTACTATTAATCATTCTTTATCTATTTTTTTATTTTTATAAAGATTTATAGTTGATAATATATTATCTAATTTTTTTCTATTTCTTAATCTTCTATTAAATAAGCTTTTCAGATTCAATTGCTTAAAATAATTTTTTTAATTTAATTTCTTTATTCAATATTGATAAACAATTCTTAATGACAGGAATTTTAGTAGACTAAACTTTCTTCTTAATAAGATTTAAACCTGGAGTTATATCATATGTCTGTGGTGTAATCTATTTATCTTATTTTCGATGTTTAACAATATTCTTTTATTAATTTTATTAGTATATTCCTTCATGAATTTTATCAATAATAGGTAAATAAGAGTAATTCCATTGAGACTTCTTTATCTTTGAGGGTACTTTTTGCTTTATAAGCTATTTCTTTTAAGAATTGTATTGGCCTGGCCCTGGTGTACAAATATGCTAATTAATAAATCTTTTAGAAGTATTAAATGTCTATTTAGGAACTTTTTTAAGTAAACCTTCCAATGATCCAGATAAATAAATTTTATTTTGTGAAGAATAATTGATATCGTAGTAGCCAGGGCCAGGTTTCTATTATTATATTTTTTGATCATTTCGTTTACTTTTTTTAAACATAGAATATTAATATATAATCAATTATTAGTAAAAATAAAAAAAATGCAACCATTTTCAGTTCCTATTACAGATTTATTATTTTTGCCTATAGCAAATGAGGTTGGAGATTTTATTGATTATTTTCTTAATCGTAATTTTTTAATTTATTAAAAGTATGGTATTTGTTGAATTTATAAAGTGAACTTTTAATAATCAAATAAATATAAAAATTAATTTATATTGTTGGGTTTATGAATAACGGCTTCTAAATATTTACCTGAGACTTTTATTTACTATAGAAATTGACCATTTATGGAATAACTTTTAATACAATTATATGATATGAATATTAAACTTGGTAAAGGACATAACATTCCATGTACTTGCTCAATGTTTTATAATTAAAAACTTCGAATTAATTAATAATTATTAAGACTATACATACAAATATATTTTAATCCAAGTGTTAGAAAAACTCTTAATGATCTGCAAATGGAAATATTTTTAAGAAAATTTAATTAAAAGTATTAATTTAATGTCTGAAGTACATTTAAATTATATTTCCAAATTATAACATGGCCATCTTTACTACCACTTATAACTAAATTATCAACAGATTTAATAGAGCAAACAGTGGTTATATGTTTTCTGATTATTTTTGATTTATTAGATTAAATATCTATCATTTTAATCATCCCATTCCAAAATCCACCTAATAATATAACTTTATGTTAAACTGTCTCAATAATCTATTTTTACCTAAATAATATATCTAACTAATTTCTTTTACTATTAAATAAATTAGTAATATAAAATTCCTTCCTAGAATAAACTTTATCAGTATTTTTCCCAAATTTAAAAAACTTTCCATAACCTTATCTACTCAATATTATCCATTCCTCATTGAGTTAATTTAATAATACTATTGGTGATTATATTCTCCTACATTCAATTAAGAAATCCTGTTTAAATATATTAAGATTCCAATCTACCTGATTTTAAATATATTTAGGACCATGAGGTTTATTGAATAATCGGGTAGGAGTTTTACCAAAAAATTGAATTTGACTTTCAATTCCTTTTTTTTATTATTTATTTTGAAAATAGTTTAATTTCTATAAATTTTAATCATACGTTAGGTAATAAAATAAATTGAATGATGATTAAGCTTATTTGCCATCTTGTTTATACCCAAATATCAAATCTATCCAATCTCCTATAAATCGATTTGTATAATTACTTTAAAGTGCCATTCTCATTATCATTATAAATTTATAAGGATTTTATTTTGCCCATAATGGCAATATAACATCTTTTAATAAAGGTAGTTCATTTAGATTGAGCAATATTTAAGGAAGATAATAAAATTAGGGAATTAATTATCTTAAATCTGAACTCTAATTCATGACTTTATTAAATGATTATTAAATAGAGTTAAATAATCTTTGCTATAAATCAAATTTACCACCTTGTATATTTTTGGCTATTTCAGTGTAAGGTTAAATTCTGATCATAAATTGAGAGACAATTCCAATATTTGAGTAATGATAGCCTAATTGATAAAATGGAATATTCTTTATTAATGATTTTTATTTACTTTATTTTTTTATTTTCTAGATCCTTTACAAAGATCCATTCATTAGAATATTCAATGATAGTTTTCTATAATTCTTTTAACTTTAAATATTGATTTAAGATCCTTTATAATTATTAATCACCCATGGAAAAATATGATATTGAGAAATATCATTCTTACTTCTTCCTGCTAATTTATTTAATTATAAAAGATATTCTAAATTGCTTTTCATTCCTTTAACCCATTTTTATTTTAATTATTTATAATTTAAATTTACAGTTTTAGGAATATAAGATACAAATTTTTATAATGATTATTAACGCTAAAAAAGAATGAACAATTCTTTATCATTGGTCAAATGTAGTTATATAGCAGATGATTTTAACGCAAATTTTTTAACATAAAATTTTTAAATTTATTTTAATAACCATTGCTTATAAAGTAATTTATTTTTTTTTAAATTAAATTTATTGATAGTTAAATGCTTATCTTCTTAAATTGTAAAAGTATACTCATAAAAAAAATAAAAATACTATTTATTAATTAATATAATTCCTCTTATGATCCCTGATTGCTTAATTAATGAAACATTAAAGTATTATCCTTAATTATCCCATTTTTTTAATATTTTACTAACCAATCTAGATTTAATCCCAAAAAAGTTAAATTATTATTCTTACTGAATTTGAATACTTCTTCTCTGCATTGCTTGCATTAATAATATTTTTCTTTAATGATGATCTAATTATTAATTCATTTTTTCTATTTAATAAAAAACAGGTTTTAAAAATACATTTGTTCCTTATTATGTTTTATATTTAGATCTTTTCCAATAGAATAAATTGTTTCCTATTGCTCGATTACTTATATTAGTATTATTTTGTGCAAACTTCATAAATTAGGGTGATCTCCATAATCCCATAAAAGTATGCTACTTTTTCCATATTTTGTAATATATCATTTTTGCTTCTCTTTGCTTATTTTCAAAAATATCTTTTATTTAAATGTATTGATCCATTTTGCTTTAGAATTTATAATCTTGGATTTTTATATGTATTTACTTTTTATTTTAAATAGTACTTTAAAAAGAGAATGAGAATCTTAATGAATCAAATTTATATTCTTTTATAATTAGATTTATTTTTTAATTTAATATTTGAACAAGTTTGCTTTGATACGTTTAACTTATTTTCTTTTTTAAAAGTGCTGTCAAAATTAATTATTTAACTTTAGGAGTCTAGATTTTATTAAATATTTAGTTAATAACAAGATTCATGTTTTGTATTGTTAAATATAATAATTTTATTTATGATTCTTCTTAACTAATATTTGTTAATTAATTAATTATCTAAATTATAATTTAAACAACTATTTCTTTCAAATTTTATATAGTTTTTTTCTATAAGAGAATTTATTAAAATAATTTTTATTATGAACTTAATGAAAAATACAATAAAAACTGATATATCTACTAACACTGAATAAGAAATTATTTTATAATATATTATACTATTTTTATACAATTTTAATTTTACTAAAAGAATTAATTTTAAATTGTAATACTTACTAAAATATGTTCAATATAATCACCAAATAATTAGATTGATTTTTTAATTACTTACAAAGATTTTACTTTTTGGAAAACACATTTAAATAAAAAATTAATTTCTTATAAAATTATTAATTAAATATGTAATTTATTGATTAATATATTTTTTATGTTGATTTATAAAGCAATTTCATATATTTAAATAAGACATTAGATTATTTGGAATTATTATTCATATAGTGTATGAATCTTTTTAATCCAATTACAATATAATAACATTCCTATAATTAAATTTTATTTATATATTATTTTTACTTTTTATTAAGTAATTTAGTTATATTTCTATACAAATTATTTAGTTATTGAAATTATGAAGTATTCTTATTTTTAAAAATATTTAAAAAAAGTGAATATAAAATGGAAATTAGATTTTTATTCTCTTAAATAAAGATAATTTTTTTAAATTAATATTTTACTAATAATATTTGTTATTTATTAGGATTTATTCTATTTAAATATAAAGTAAATAATTTAAATAAAGTATTAAATCTTGAAATTAAATTAATTTATTGAACGAATAAAAGTAATTTTTGCCTCCAATGTTAAATTATAAAAATGTTTTAAAATAAAATTTGCAATTTTTTTCTTCAATTTAAATATTTTTGAGAAATTAAGTAATTATTAGACAAAATTATTATTTAATGGATATTTTAAAGATAATAACTGTTCTAATTTTAATATTAAATTTTTTAATTAGAATTTATCATTTAAATAAAAGTAAATTTTAATTGCAGAACAAAATCCTGCTTTTTGCATTTGACTCAAAATCATTAAGCATCCTTTCTATTTTTCTAACATTTATTAAAATTAAGGATTATTCTGACATAAAAAAATACAAAATTATAAAGTACTTTACAGAGTATTTTTTTAATCCGCCAAAATTAATAATCTAAATATTTATTCAAATAAATTAGACTTATTTTTGGAGAATTTATTTATCAATTTTAAAAGTTTAGTAATAGTTTATTTATTAGATATATGTAAAAGAATATAAGATATTAAATCTTTTGATATATTATTAGCAAATTTTTCATATTGATAAGCATTTTATAAAATTTAAATATAATTTTAATGTAAATGAATAGGTAGAATTTAGCTAAAAGGAAACATTAATAAAAAGTCGTTAAGAAATTTAAGTTTAATATTTTTTGAATTAAATGAAGTATACATTTATTTGATAAGAAAAATAGTTTTTTGAGTAAAAAATTATTTAAATCTATTATCACAGACACTACAAATAGCTGCAAAAAATCCATTATTAATAGCAATTTATTCAGTCTATGGTTTATTTCTAAACATTAAAGTAATTGATTGAAAAAAAATATTTAATAATTAAGGATATTTACAAGATAAACAACTTCCAATTAAATCAAATAATGGAATCATATACTAAATACCAGAATAATACTGAATATATTTTTTATAACAATTATTTACATGAGGTCCACAATAATTAATACAATATCCTTTATTATCTTTTATTGGATCAATAATACAATTTTTATTGATCATTCTTATAGGACTTAATAAAAAACAAATCTTTGAGAAATTGTTTTATAAGAGCTATTATAAATTTTATATTGTTGATTAGAACACAAAACCAAATTGAAGGCATAATTATTCAATTTGTAGAGAACATGGCTTATTAATTGCTAATACTGAAGCAATTCTACCATTAAAGCCTTATCCTATTTTAATATTAACTGTTTAATTTTTATAAAAAGGATAATTCACTTGAATATTTTCACTATTAAATTTTATAGTTGAAACATTTATAATAAATTTACATTTGAAAAATTATTTTTTTTGTAAAATTTAAATTGTCAAAAGTTGAAATTTCTATAATAAAAAGTCACCTAAATAAATCAAACTTCTTCTATATTAATTAATTTATGCAAAAAATATTTTCTCTTATTTAATTATAATCTAAAATCCTTTTTCATTAGCTTATAATTTAATTAAAGTAGATTACTTATGTTTTTATGCATAATCTTGTATAATCCAAAAAGCTAATGTATGACCTTAACTAACAGGCCAATAAACATCTTTTAATTAAATAAATCCTTTTTATAGGAAATAAAAAGCAGATGAAGGCTATGAAGGAAAAATCTTTTGCTGTTAAAATATTATTTTAATAATTTGTAAAAATATGAAGATTTTCTTTTGATTAAAATTCTATTTCCTTCTTTATAATTCTAAATTTTGACAAATTTCAAATATAAAATTTCTTGATATTTCATTATATTTTAAGATCATTTCTAAAATATGAATTCCTATATTAATTATTCTTTAGCAATTCTCTTATTATTATTATTGAATATTTTACAAAACTATTTCAAGAATTGTTTAAAGGCAATCAAATTATGGAATAATTGAAAATTGTAATAAAGGATTATCATCTAAAAGATTTTTTAATTTAAGAAATACATTTTGTAAATACATTTTCTATATATGAGTATGATTCCTTAATTAGAAGATAATATTTTTCAGATTGTCAATTGTACATAAGTTCATATATATAAATATAATTAAATAGAATCATTATGGAAATAATTTTAATTTTAGCTTATTCAAAATTGTAATAACCAATTTCATTTAATGATATTTGTTTTAAGGTAATTATATTTGAGCATTGACTTTCTTTCTATTGAAGTTAAAGAATTAATATATATAATGGAAATGTTTGAATATATAAATAAATTAAGTTTGAAATTTCTAATTCTTTATTTGCTACATATAATAAAAGAACCATTCTAGTAATTAAGGAATATTAATACTCTTACCTTTGCTTTTAATATTTTAAACTATTTACTATCTTTAATTTTAAAGTTTGATACATTTTTTACAAAAGGATAAAATTTTAGTATTTTCTTTATTATAATTAAATAAATGGTTCCATTAACAATTTTCAAAAGAGCCAATTGCATGCCCATTAATCAATTTTAAAATCATTATCTAGGAACACATATGCTTAATAGTAAATTCATCATATTGATTAATCTTTATTTTAATAGATTTCTTAACAGAGATAAGAGATTGTTTATTATGACAATATTTATCATTAGATGTGATAATTTATAAAAGAGCAATTGCAATAGCCCATAAATCATCTAAAATACTGTATTAGAATTATTATTTAAAGTAATATTAAGGAGAATGATATAATTATTTTTATGTTGTTTCTTTTTTTATTTTCATATCTTAAATTTACATCATTATATCATAAAAGCAACTATGCCCTTCAGCTTTAATATTATTTTGTTCAAATATGTTTTCTTTTTAATAAACTTCAATCTTACTCAATTTTAATTTTTACTTAATAAATTATTTATTTGTATCTATTTGTGAATGCCCAAAATTATGAAGTTTGATAGTTTTAGACGATTAATCAACCCAAATTGTTTATAGTCTAATTTAACCATGATAGAATCCATTTTATTTGAATACTTTAATTAAATTTAAAAATTAATCAAAAATCCATTCATATTACTAATCTGAGTGAGCTAATATATATTATTCAAGGGGAATGAGATACTAATAAACTAAATAGAAATTATGACGATTGCAGTGACAAGTATAATAAAAATCTATTATTTTCAGTATGAAAGATTCATTGAAATTACTCATCATTATGTCTTTTAGTATAAAAAAGAAATCTTTATCATTAAGTTTTATTTAGCCCAAATAAAAGCTTTTTAAATCACTTTTTCTTTTAATTTTACTTAGTTTGGGGAACGATGTTTATTTATCCAAAATTTAGTATTTTTAGTGAAATTATTTCATAATTATTTAATCAATCACCTTAAATAATAAAATTATTATATTATTTATATTATTTATTATTTAAAATAATATAATATAATAACTTATATATAATAGTAAATTAAAAAGATATGATATGATTTTTAATCATTATATAATATATATAAAATAAATGAGAAAGATAAAAAAAGATGAGAAATAATATATAAACTATGATAATAAGATAGATAGATTAATAAATGAAATAAAAATCTATTAGTAAAACTTTTCAATATAAAAAGTTTAAATCGAAAATAATGAAAGTAGTTCTTCATCATATTGTAAGAAAAGAAAAGAAAAAAAGGATAGAAGACTAGCTGCTAAATAAACTCGTCAAAGAAAAAAAAAGTATGTGTAACTATTGGAAAGAAAGATTGAGATTTTATAAAACAAGATTGAGTAAATGACTAATTAAACTAAAAGATAAGTTTATGCAGTAAATTGTGTTTAAAAATTGTTGAAAGATAGATAAGGATTATTTAAAGAATTATAATAAAAGATAAAAAGAAAATAATAATAAAAGGTTTAAGATTGCATAGATTTATTACAATTTAGATATGGTATTGCTGGTACATAAAGAATAAAAGCTATGTAAAAGCTATTTGATTAAATGATTTCAATCTTAATGCCAATGCATATGCGTATTTTAATTTAATATCCTGATAGAATAAGTAATGTTTGTCGTGCTAAAAGATCACTTTAATATCAAACTTAACTATAAAAATAGTTGTAAAGAGTATAAATAGCTAAAAAGAATTATATACATGTGTTTGATCATTTAAAAGAAGTCAAATCATCTATTTTAAAGATTAGTTCATATTTGCAAGATGCTTCAAATAGAATTCGTGATATATTGGGAAATAATACTGTTGCCTCAATGCTCAATCATATTGATTTAGAGAGAGGCAATAATACTGATTATAAAAATTTATTTCCTGTGAAATATTGGAATTAGATCAATGATAAAGATCTTAAATTAGAAGTACAAAAATTAGAAATTAAATAAAAATAATATTTGAACGATATATTATAAATCTAACTTCCTTTAATAAACTTTTAATAATCTTATTATTGATATTATTCATAATTTTTTATTCATATTATTTTCAATAACATATGGCCTATATGGTTGAATAGATTTATAATGATTGTTTTATAATGTTCGCATATATTATAATGGTTTGGATTAAAGTTTTGCAGGTTTATATTATTGATACTTTTATTCAAATGGTTTGTATTATATTTTTTTATATTATTATGGTTTTTTATTCTAAATCATGTATGAAGGTATATATTTTTTATGTTAATTTTTAATATTATTTGATTAATGTTAATTATTTTATGGAAGTAAATGATCAAAATTTCTTTATAATTTATTAAAATATGAAACTTTATTTTAGGAAATTTATTATTGAAAATTATTAGTTTTCTTTTCAGATTGAAGATTATATGAAGGAACATTTTCTAAAATTAAATTACTTGGATAATACTAATTAGCATAATCTCTAATAAGATCAGTCATAGTTTTGAATCGATAAGGTCTTACAATCTTATGATTAAGGAAATTATAAAAATTATGAGAAAATCTTCCTTCTTGATTCTGCAATTCTGAAATTTAAAATATTCGTCTAACTAATCTATCTTCATGATCAATACGATTATTTTTAGATCCAAGTAATTACAATTCAGGTTTATTTTTATAAGGTACTGAATTAATCCATACTTTTATATTATTTTAGTTATTTAAAAAGACCATATTTTAAGATATTTATATATCTCGACCATAATCTTTAGTTAATTAATTATAACCTATCAACATTTCATGCATTAAATACAAAGATTAATCTTATGCTAATTATTTCTTAATTTATGAAATTCTCATTGGAATTCGCTATAAGTAAACTTTTACCTCATAAAATTATGAACAAAGATTATATGAAGTTATTTCTTGATAATCTAATAGTTATACAACATTTGAATTAGATTTTGTAAACTTTCTTATTCTTAAATCATACCCTTCAAATGTTTTTTTTCGTTATTATTTTGAATTAATTGTAATTGTATATTATTCAATTTCTTCTCCATTATTTGATAGTACTTGAATATTCTACATTTTTGCAATAGATCTCCAGTTATTATCATTATATTTTGATGATGAATTTCCCATTCTTTTATTAATAATAATAATATTTAAATAATTTATTAAGAATAACTATTTTCATATTTATTATGTTTATTTATTTAATTTATTAGTTCATAAAATAATAAATATCTATTTTCATTTATATTATAATGTAATAATTATTCAAAAGCAGTATAAATAACAACAACAAATAAGGTATAAAAAAATAATCTGATGGAAAATCAGTATTAAAAAATGATTTATTATTTAAAGCAATAAACTAGAAATGGAATGAAGGATAAATAAACTCTTTAGATGAATCTATTTGGTAATCAATATATAGAGATGGACATATAGTATTCACTAAATTTAAATGTGTTTTAATACCAAGATTAGACACTTCAAATGTAGCTTATTAATTACGCAATTGGGATCTTTGGGGACCTATTATATTATGTATGATATTAGGACTTATATTATCATTAACAAACAGTTCAGCATCATAAGACATTGGTGCATTATTCATAACAATGTTCATTGGAAGTACTATAATAACATTTAATAGTAAAATATTAGGATCAAAAATTAATTATATGCAAACTATATCTTTCATTGGTTATTGTGTTACTCCATTAGGATTATCAGGAATCATTATATTCGCATTAAAAATTGTTGTTAAAAACTTTTTTGTTAATTTAATTGTTGTTGCACTTGGTTGTGCTTGGTCTTTCTTTGCATGTATGGGATTCATGAGTACTGTAATTCCACCTTAAAAGAAGATTATTGCTTTATACCCTGTTTTATTGTTCTATTTATTATTAGGTAGTTATTTGCTTTATATATGAAACCATTATTTATGATTATAATATAATAATATATATATAATGTAATATATAATATATAATATATATAACATATAACATATAATATATAATAATATAACATATAATTTATAACATATAATAACATAATATATAATAATTCAATTCAATGCCTTTTCTGCCATATTTATTTCTTCTTTAAGTTAATTCTATGTTATTCTAATTTTCTTCATAGTATTTTAATTAATACCAAGTCCTTCAACAAGTTTCCATTAACCTTGACAACAAACAACAGGATAACTAAAACAAAGATTATTATTAATGCCATAATTATTATTTGATATAACAGCCATAGAATGTACTTAAGAAGGAATAGGAGAGAACCAAGTTGCAACATGATCACAAATAGCATTAGCAGCAGATGCAGCAGATGACATTTTACGTAATGAAATGACTTATGCTCCTCTTTTTTGTACTTTGGGTACAAATTTGTTTTCTAACCATTAATCATCTCCAACCATTGATCTTACAGGTATATTAGTTCCTTTAAATTGTACAACACCATTATCATAATCAGGTACCATTGTAGGACTATGATTCCCCCAAATGATCATATTTTTAATTAAATTTATAGGAATATTAATTTTTTATCCTATTATTCCTATAGCTCTATTTTAATCAAGTCTTGTTAAAGCAGTGAAATTCTTTTTAGGTATTTTAGTTGCATATCTACTACATATAAGAGCATTTGTATTAGCAGGATTACCAACAACAATCACTTTACAATTAGAATCAGCATATTAATTAAGTGCAATTCCTTGTTCTTTAAATATTTTAGCATTTTATGTTAATAAATCTTTTCTTTACATACCTGGTCCTCTTGGTTTAGCACCTACTAATATTGCTAATTGACAAAGTGCAAATCCATCTTTTAAACTTGTTGCACCACGAATGTTACTAAGTAATGGTAATGTACAATCTTTTAATTACATAATAGCTGCTTTTAATTGATTTTACATTATTGGTACTTCTATTAAAGTTATATCTACAGGTTGATCAGCACCAAATAATTTACCTTGACCAATCATAAATATAAGAGCATATCCAATATTACCAACAGCTCCTGTTACAGCAACTTTAATAGGTTTCTTTTTAACATTTTGATTTAATATACCCATTTGTTGTTACATTCTCTTAACTGGACATTACATATTTATATATATATGACGTAATAACATTACATATTTATATATATATGACGTAATATAAAATAAATCATTTATCAATGTATATATTTAATTATTATATTTATTATATTCTTTGCTACTTATACTCCTATGACTCTATTTCCCATTGCTAATGTCCTTATATTATGTTTAGTGATTGCCTATTATGCTGTTATTTAATCATATATATGTATACATGGCATATTAAGTTTATTAGCTGTTATTGTAACTCCTATACCTGATCCACAACATAATATTCCAAATGCTTTTTGATTACATTGAAGTTCATTAATTAATTATTTAGTATAAAGAGGATAATGACAACTTTATATATTATGTGTTCCTATATCTTTAAACTTAATATTAGTCATTTAAAGATGTTTAACAATAGCTGCTTTTAATGGATATCCTGCATGATCAGATACAATAGCAATATAATTAAACATATAAATATGTATATAAACATATATTTATATATTTATATATATAATTAATATGAAAATAGATGATGACTTCTGCCCATTTGATGATAAATTTATGGTATAGAGTATGTCAGATCCATTTAAATTCATCCCAAAGAATCGTATTATTAATAACGAATTAGGTTTTTATTAAAATGCTGTGATATGTTGTGGTAAAATGTGTCAATGTTCATGTCTCGGTATTATTTGTATATCATGTGGATTATGTGCATGTTTGGCAAATTCTATATTTTATCAATTATCAACATCGTCAGTAGGAATAGTATAATAATTTGGAAGATTTAGTAGATTATTGTCACCAGGATTGAATATTATTAATCCATGTACATAATAAATAAGTTAAATAAATATGAAGATTCATTGTTAATCAATCGGAAGACAACAATTACTCACAGTTGATAATGTTACGTTGCAAGTATAATCGGTTGTTTATTTTAGAGTTGTAAATCCTATCTTAGTTAATTATATTCTTGGAACTCATAATATTATGAATAATGTAAGATAATTATCAACATCAATAGTTCGTTAAATTATCAGTACTATGAAATTATAATAATTATTAGGCAGTAGAGATCATTTCTCATAAAAGGCACTTAAATAATTGAATACACAAACTCGCAAACAAGGAATCTTAGTCTAACAAATTTATTTAGTTGATATATTCTTTAATAAATAAACTTAATTTAATTTGACATCAATGACTAAACAGAAAAGACTTAATTAAGCTAAAATTATATTAAGTCAAGCTGATGTCTAATCTGCTTCACTTATGAAAGAAGCTAGTTAATTATTAGATTCTAAAGCAGCCATGCAAATTAGGTATTTATAACTTATTGAAAATATAGCTGAGAATAAGAAAGACACTAAAGTTATTATACCATGGGGGATATCTAAAGCCATCTGATTATTATTATATGTTATATGTTATATGTTATATGTTATATGTTATATGTTATATGTTATATGTTATATGTTATATGTTATATGTTACTTGTTATATGTTATATGTTATATGTTATATGTTATATGTTATATGTTATATGTTATATGTTATATGTTATATGTTATATGTTATATGTTATATGTTATATGTTATATGTTATATGTTATATGTTATATGTTATATGTTACTTGTTATATGTTATATGTTATATGTTATATGTTATATGTTATATGTTACTGTTATATGTTATATGTTACATGTTATATGTTACATGTTATATGTTATATGTTATATGTTATATGTTATATGTTATATGTTATATGTTATATGTTACATGTTATATGTTACATGTTATATGTTATATGTGTATACTCATGTCATATAATAATTTATCATATATATCATATATATATCATATATATCATATATATCATATATATCATATTAATGATTGATAGATTAATAATATGCTAATTATTTTATTGATATCTGTTTGCTGGAATAAAAGCTATACATAAATATATACTTGTATTAACAACTATTGTAGTAATATATTAGATAGCTGTAATTTTAATCCTTTCTCACTATTTGAATATAAAGGAGAATTAACATGTGCATAGAATATAAATCATAATACTGATTGTCAGATAATAAATGATTGTAGTCAATATAATACAAATGGATCTAAAGAGAATGCAGATTATCCTTATGCTTGCTGGCAATGTCTAAATCAACAATATTACAAAAGTGTATAATATTAAAAATATATAAACTGCATATAGGAGCAAAAATGTTGGGGTAATATTATTATCTCATATTTGTTAGTTTTGACATTTATATTTATTTTTATTTGATTATGGGAGCAAGAGGAAGTAAAAATATTAATACAAAATTTGATTTCTATTAATATTAAAAAAAGCTTAAATAAGCAGGAGTTTATACTAGAGAATCATTAAAACAAAATGGGCAATATGAAGATGATCCATATTATAAAAAAGAAAAAATGATTAAATCTAATAAAGTCAATTATACATAAGTAGAGAAGATAAAAGTACCTTATAGTCTAATCTAAACATTTAAAAAGTAAGATGATATCACATTTAAAGTCAAAACTTAATAAAATTGTTATTGTAAAGCATTTTATAAGGCTAAATAAAAAGTTGATCATAATTAAATCACAACTCATTTATAAGGATAATTACATTGTTAATATGAAATATTAGCACCTTAAAAGAAAATAGATTTTAAAGTTGGGAAATAATAAGGATTGTTAATAATAAAAATATAAGGTAAAATGTCTAATGTACTTTATTATGGGTTTATAAGAAATCAAGGAGAAATTACTTTTAATAGATATAAATTATAAAAAGATGGGAAAGGAATACATTTAGGTAAAGTATTTAATAAATAAGCATGTGTAGTCTGTTTATCATAATAAGCAAATACTATCTCAAAACCATGTAATCATATTTGTTTATGTCAATTATGTTCTGTGTCAATACTTAAAAACAATCCTAAATGCCCCATTTGTAGAAATAATATTTAATAAGTGGCTAAAATCCTTTGATTATTATTATTATTATTTGATTATGAAGAAAAAATCATTTTAACGAAAAGAATTATCTGAGCTTAAATTACTTGTGATTGTAGGATCCCCTGTTTAGAAATATGTACTTAATCAGCTTATTTATTGTTAACAATTGATCAAATTAACATTAGTGAATTGTTTAATTAAATAACTTCCAGATCTACCTAAAAATATAATCATACTCAATATAAATCAAAACTAAATCACTTAAATAAAGAATATACAAACTATATTTAAACTTGATCTTATTTCCTTTTCAATCTTTGATAATCCTATTACTCAAATCTCATAACAAAAAATAAGACATTATATAGTCAATAAAATAAGAAGTTTATTAATTTATGATAGGCATATTGTTGTTTAATAAGAAAGAGAAGATGTTATGTGTTCATGGCCAAGAATGTACAGTTAAAGAACTTATGTTGGATATCCTCTTGTTTAATATAAATAGGAATTTTAGTAGAAAGATTATTTTAAATTATTAGAAATTGAAATTAGGATTATTACTAATTTTTATAAGAAATGTAATAATATATTTGTTATTCAAAAATGGTGGAAAAAAGTTAAATTGCGGAAATATAATTAAAAAATTAAACATTAAATTATATTATGTAATAAATTTAACGCAAAGCTTAAAGCTTAGTTTAATTCTTGGTTAGAATATACTAAAATCTCAAAAAAAATGAAAAATCTTTTCCAAAATTAACATTTAGATTATCTTCTATAAAAAAATTCATAATATACTAAACAAAAAACCCGATAAAGATTAAAACCAATAGTTTTAAATTATTTAAAGAAATTTAGATAACGATTAAAACTAAAAAAAGCAATAAATCTAATTAAAAGAAATTTTAAAGCTTATAGATTACTATTTAAATAAAATATTGTTGATTTATTTGATTTAGCAAAATATAAAAGAATTTATTATCCCAAAATAAACGAAATACAATTTTAAAATTTCTTGAAAAATGCAATAAAGAAATATAATAAAGTTTATTATAAATACTTTTGTAAAGCGGATTATTAAATAAACTAATAAAATTAAATTATTTGTTATAGATTACCCACTCAATCATTTTAGACAGAATCATCAGATATTATGCGTTCATTAATTAAAAGTTCTTTATATAGTAAAATTATATATATTAATATGACTAAAAAACATAATTATAAAAAGAAATTTAAAATTAATCAATTAAAATATATAATAAAGAACAATAATCTATTAACAGCTTAGTAATTATAAAAAACAAAATTGGTATATGAAAAATTAAAAGAATTTTAAGAAAGGGTTTATTTTAATAAATTATTGAAATTTGAATCAAATGATATGAATTTTTTAGGTTTTTTATTAAAGCAAATGATAAGTTATAACAAAAATGAAAAAAGCAATATAAAAAAATTCCATTTTTTCTTAGATAAGATTTTTATAAGAGTGTCTTCAGCTATTAAAATTCAAAAAGCTTGGATTTCATATATAACAAAAAAGCATACAAAATTATCATTTTATAGAGTTATATAAGTCTAGAGAGCAAGAAACTTGATTGCTAAATGGGTTAGAGGATTAAAATATAAATTAAAATTAAATCTATATAAATAGGTTGAATATAAGCTTAAAAGAATTAATTAATATTAATTATATCTTCCATTAAATGAATATCTCAAATTAAATCATATTATTCCAAGATTTAAAATCTCACAATTACAGTTTAATATTTATCATAATAAAAAACAATATTTTATAAGATATTAAGATAGAATAGTAATTCCTTAATTATTAAAATCTGTTAATCATAATATCATTATTAGTAAATCGACTAAAAAAGGTGATATTTATACAATATTACATAAAAATAGTCAAGTTTATTTTGTCAGATATAAATTATATACTTATGTAAAAATTGTATTTAATTAATTATTGGAAGCTAAAAATGCATTTAAATTGGTTGCTTTTCTTACATATAATTGTTTTAAATTACATTAATGTATATGGTTAATGACAAAATAGCAAGTATAAAGTAATTAATTAATAGTTAATAACTCATACGGAATATCACAAATTAAATAAAAGAATGCATTTTTAGTATAAAAATAATTACATTAATAGAACTGCAATATCACTTCTGTATTATATTTCAAATTAAATAAATAATTAATTAGATAATAATTAACATTATCTATAAAAGTAATCTATCAATAAAATAAATAAAAAGAATAATCTAAGTAATCATCATCTTATATATAAAGTCATTAATAAATAAATAATAATATTATCCATTCAAACAGAGATTTGATAAAGAGAAAGAAAAAGAGATTAATTCAATAAATTCATTAATTTAAAAAAGATAATACTGAAAAAAAGAAATCTATAATTTAATAATAAATACTATAATTTTCGACTAATAGATAAAAACGATAAAGTAGAATTTAATATTATAAATAATATAATAAAATTAAATAACAATTTAAAGCATAAAATATAAATTAATTTAAATAATTAAAAAATTAAAAGAAAAAATAAGCATTTTCTAAATATTTTAATTAAATTTCGAAAAAAAGATAAAGTTTAGTCTAAATGAATGATGCTAAAAGGAAATTCAAACAAAATCAAAATATAAATAAATTTGAAGATTAATTTTTGAAAAAGAATAATTTCATAATAAATCAATTGTACATGTTGTAAAAAATAAATCAAGAAAAATCATTCACACAAAAAAATTCTAAGATTATTAGAGAAAGAAAATAAAGGAAATAAAAATCGTTTAGTTATTCAAATAACAACGCATTTAATAATAATACATTGAATCTAAAATAAAGATAATTGAAAAAGAAAAGCTTAAATGAAAAAGCTTATTTATTAAATTAAAAAGGTAATTAATTGCTTAATAATAGTAATTAGATTGGTCCACCATCTAAATAAGAAAAATAAAAAATAATATTAAATGAAGATGAAATAAAGAATATTAAAAAATGGGAAAAATATGTTCATGCCAAATTTCCTTAATAATTATATCCGTTGTCTAAATATTCAAGCAACTTTGATATTTTTAAATCTTAATGATTATTTATTTATTTATTAATATTTATTAATGAATTTAAAGAAAAACAAAATTATTCAGAAAAGAAAAATAAAATAATTTAATTCTTAATCTCTACCCACTCTAAAAGAAATTTTAAAAATTTAATAAAATTAAAGATAAGAGTAAAGTAAGATTATAATCAACAAAATATAACCATTTATTGGAGCATTTGTTTTTAAAAAATAAGGATCTAGAATCCTTCAATATCTTTTTAAATGGGGTGATTAACAATGTAAATAAAAAATATTAAATCCAATTTTATAGAATTTTAAATAAATTATAAGAGGAAAATATAGTATTTTTATCATAAAAAGTCTAATGAAATATAAAGAAATATCATTATTTGATTATTTTTATTAACATCTTTAAGTCATGCTTTCAATTAAAACTGCTGATATGTTTATTAATCAGTATTACAATAAAAATTTAACTACACATTAAAAAACATTATTAAAGATGAAAATTAATTAATTTAAATAATAGATTTTGTAAAATCTTTCTATCAAGTTTATTTAATTTGGGAATATTGATTTAGTTTTAAATAAAATTATCTTGACTAAATCAATTCCAAATATGATCAAATTATAACAAAAAAATGTTATCAATTAATTAATCACAAATCACTTAAATAAAATAATTTATGATAAATAAGGAATTAAATTATTTTTTGTTTTGGTAGATTAGTGTAATCCTAAATAAAAGAAAGTCATAATTAAATATATTAAATAAAATTATAATATGATAATTGAAAATAATGTTAGTTATTTAGTAATATTAAAGATATTAATTTCATCAGATGATTTTATATTAATTAAGAAGCATTTATTAAATAAAATATAAAATTAAATAAAGTTTAATAAAATAAGTTAAAATACATTTAAAATAATATCATCCATATATAAAAATAGTCAAAATGTGATAGACACTATGTATTAACAAAAAAAAGTTTCTTTTAAGAAATAGCCTAGTTAAATAATTTACTTTTTAAAAGATTTTTTAATTGATCCTTTGATTAATTATTATTTGTAGAAGAATTTAGATTCCATTCTTTAAATAACAGGTTAAAGGTAAGTTTTTATTAATTCTTTTAAATTTCTTATTTATTAATATAAATAATAAGTAAACATAAATTATATTAAATACGTAAATAAGCACTTTATCTAACAAATAAAAAATTATTTAAATGGAAAATAATTAGATATTATTTTTTGTAAATTAATAAAAAACTTATTATAAAATTATAATATTATGTCTAATATTGTATAAAAATAATATCATTAACTAGCTTAATATTTAATTGATTTAAATAATAAATATTGTTAGAAATTAATAAAAAGTAAATTAAGTTTTGCTGTATATTATTCCTATTAAGCTTTAAATAAATTAGACTGTCTAAAAAAATTAATCATAAAAAATAAAATTGATATTGGTTAAAAAGTTATTGGGAAAAAATTGTATTAAGCGTTGATTAATTGATTATTTAATTTATTATATTATATTATAAATTATAAATTTACATTAATGAATATATAAATATTAGCTTAAATATAAAAGTAAGAAAATAATCTTTGGAAATAAGCAAGAAAATTAAATTTAATAATATAATATGAAAAATAATCAATATTGAATCTCATTAATTAATATTTCAGCTATTAACTAGATTAAAGAAAAATATTAGTTTCTCATACAGATAAAATTATTTAAGTTTTATAGAAAATAAAAGCTATTTAGTTTATCAATAAAATTTTATCTGATAATATTCAAGTAAAATTAGTATTTATTTAATCTATTTGTAATATTTGCAAGATTTTTATTAAATTAAAATGGTTTGTATAAATTAATAACTTATTTTAAAAAATCATTGAGATTGAATCAATCTAAGTTAAATAAGGTTCTATAAAACTGTATTAAAAATTTTATGAATATTTTCCTGTAAAAAGATATTTACTAATTATGGATACTTATTTTAAATTAAATTAAAATTGTGCAATAATAGTTATTGAAATTTATATTATAATTTGTTAAAAATAAAAAGATGAAGAACTAACTTAATAAATATGTTTAAAACTTATATAATTAAGTAAAACATCTAAGCAAACATTAAAAAAAGGAATAATTAATAAATTATCAAAATTAGGTTAGTTCCTAAAACAATAGACTCTTTAAATTAAAGTTCTACCATTTATTTTAAATTAATCATAAAATAAAAATTGGAATTTCAGAAAAGCTTCAGTATTTTCAATAGTAGATATCTCATTACTTTGTTCTAAGAAGATAAAATAAAACTAATTAACATAAGCATATACTAAATTACTTCATGATTAGAATAGTTGGGTTAAATTATAAAGTTTTAAATTATTGCCTAGATTTATTGGCAATATGTCATAATGTAATATAAAGCAGTAATTATTTAATTGTTATATAAAAGCTATTGATATTATGCCAAATTAAAAATAAATTGCAGTAAATTGTTCATACTATTTTTCATATGTTGTAAAAGCTGTTTTATAAAAAAAATTGCAGAAATATGAATTATTAAATTTATTTCACAGATTGTCTAAATTTTTGCATAAAGATGTCAAAAAACCATTAATATGTAGCTTACATTAATTTGGCAGATATTATTAATTATAATAAATTAAATAATTTTTACCATTTTTGTCAAACATTCTTAAATCTAAAGAAACCTAATTAAAAATACTCGTTATTAAATATCTTCCTAAATTTATTGAATTATTTTCAATTGATTAAAGATAAAACTTTATTGACATATTTTCAATATTGAACTAACCAAAAGTTTATCAAAGTAAATTATAAATCATAAAACAAATTAATTAATATTGTCGAGTATTTGGAATATAAATAACTCATACTTATATTGTTCCTGTAATATTTAGTTTATGTAAAGATTAAATTGCAATTGTAAGAAATCAAGCAGCTTCAATGATTTACTTCATTTTAAATCTTTATAAAGATCATTAAAATTTAGCAAAATAAATAATTGAATTCATAAAAAAGTTTTCCATTTCTAATAAAATATTGCAAAGATAAATATTTATTAAAATTATTAAAGGATTGATTAATTCTATCTAATTTTTAAAATTAATGAAAAATTAAATAAAATTAATAGGATCATAAAAATTTCCTTCATTAAGAATAGAATTTTATTAATTTTTTTTGTTGCTTAAAATGAATAAAAATTTATAAAAAGTTCTATAACCTTCTTGGATTAAATAATATTAAATTAGAGTAAAAAATGATGAATTATTAAACTAAATATTTGAATTTAATATTATTAAATGAAAAAAAATAAATATGACAGTTAGGCAGAGAAAGCAAGTAATTTTAAACATTTATCATAGATATCAATATCAAATTATTAGATAAGTCAAAAAAATATTAGCAAAATAAAAAATATCAATAAAAATATAATTTAATCGTTAAAGAAATCTCATGTTCCATCAAAAAAGGAAATGAGTTTGATAATTAAATATAAACATAAAAAGAAAGGAAAAGAAAATTTGAAATTGAATTAAGCAAATGTTAATGAATTATTAATAGAATAATAAAAAGTAAAAAATAAACTTGAAGAAAAATTAAAAGAAAATAAAATGATAATATAATAATTTTAGAGAATTTAAAATCTTAAAATTTTATTATAAGAATAAAAAATTAATATTTCTCAATAAAATAATATATATTGTACAATAATAGAAATATTAATGAAAAAAAAATGATTTTTTTACATTATACTAATCTATAAATATATATATAATTATTAATTTATAATGTATTTATTATCAAAAATTAGGGGTTGGGGTTGGGGTTGGGGTTGGGGTTGGGGTTGGGGTTGGGGTTGGGGTTGGGGTTGGGGTTGGGGTTGGGGTTGGGGTTGGGGTTGGGGTTGGGGTTGGGGTTGGGGTTGGGGGGTTGGGGTTGGGGTTGGGGTTGGGGTTGGGGTTGGGGTTGGGGTTGGGG